>NW_024729259.1:7739655-7799655 GCF_018991925.1 Homarus americanus
ACAAGTACAGTACTGTACAATAATTTAGCTAATTGTATGGTTATTATATTGTACTGAACCTACAGGAGTACTGAACACAAATAAATAAAAAGGTTAAAAACAGTGATAAATGTACAAGGGGCAAAATATATTTGAAAGCAGTAATACTGTAGTAAAATCTGCTATACAATTATGAACAAACCACAAACACTTCCAGATACATAAGTATATACTTGCTTCAAACTATCAAAATTTGCTGTTGTTAAATACAATGCAATGCTGTTATTTCACCCCCACATGAGAAGTAAATACAGTACATAAAGCAGACCATACTGTACCATACAGTGGGTAGTTTTACAACTCTGTACACATTGTAAAATGAGTTCAGAAGCTATACGGTACTCTATGTTGCAACTATACTCAGTGACACAACCATTTACAATTTATCTACTAATAATATTACCTTTCCATCCTTGTTGTCCTGGCAATCCAAAATGAAAATTTGTCACAAAAATCATCATAAATACTGTACAGCATATATAATACAAAAGTATAACAGTTGCACCAAACAGAAAAATATATTATGGAGAACAGTATAGCACTGCACACTCTTCCTGGTCATCCTCTAATAAAGTGCTGAAATTTATGGATGACTGGATGAGGGAAAAATCGGTAGCCATCTCCCCAATTCTCGACTAGAGGTAATACAGTGTACAGTATCTAACTTAACTCCTACAATCAGCCTCAGAGTTAGCGTCAAGGACCTTAAAATGTACTGAATTGACTGAATTATCCACCAGGCCTCAGTGCTTGGGGTGACATTGCCAACTTCCATACCCAACTTCTTACATGGGTGGCTTACCACACCCCCATGAGTGGTTATATAATGCTGTCAGTATTTAACGATCCTTATTTCACCTAAAGTAACATATTCCCTTATTGGGAAATGCTATTTTTAGAGTTGGATCAAGTATTGTATTGCATGGTAATGTAATTTAGACGACCCGACACTACACACCCCCTTCCCATGGTCAGCCGACGCATTATTGTATAAATTATAAAAAGAAAACACTACCCCAAAAGAGAACATTCACTAACAATTAACAACAAAAATTATGGTGGAAAAGCAGTGTGTTCTTGCTAGAATATTTGGCAGCATTAATCTACACATAAACCGACTTAGCTACTGGGATGACTTCACCTACAGTCTCCTCTTAATAGATAAAATTTCAATATGTACGGAGATATGGGAAACCTTTGTGTCCGAGTGGCAATATAATATTCATCAAAAGTCAGCTTAGCTGTACAGCTGTTGTTTGACCTCATTAGCACCCTTGCTTGTCTAGTGTTGCTTCCTGAAAAATTTCATTGTCTTTTCCACTATTCTAATTTTTTCCAGCTTCTCAGCCATTGTTGTTGTTACTATGTGTTGCCTTTTAAAGTATTCCTCACCACAGTCACAGCTATTTAAAAAAACTTTTAAAACCCATTATGACACCAGTTTTGTTTTTCCATTATACTCAAATATTCCGCCTGTATTGTGTTCTCCTAGGTTCAATATTATTCCACTTAATTTATTTTCAAGTTTCCTCAGCAGTCACTGGGTTCATTATGAACTGTCTTATAGTCTCACCACACTCTGATTGTTCTTTTTAATGTATAGTCTCACCACACTCTGATTGTTCTTTTTAATGTATAGTCTCACCACACTCTGATTGTTCTTTTTAATGTATAGTCTCACCACACTCTGATTGTTCTTTTTAATGTATAGTCTCACCACACTCTGATTGTTCTTTTTAATGTATAGTCTCACCACACTCTGATTGTTCTTTTTAATGTATAGTCTCACCACACTCTGATTGTTCTTTTTAATGTATAGTCTCACCACACTCTGATTGTTCTTTTTAATGTATAGTCTCACCACACTCTGATTGTTCTTTTTAATGTATAGTCTCACCACACTCTGATTGTTCTTTTTAATGGTGAATTCCTGTCATGAATCCCCTGGTATATTTAATTGTTTTTGCGAGGGAAACAAGAAAGGCGTCTTAAAATTGTCTAAACCATCGGAAAAACAGGGCCCGACTAATTACCCAAATGTAGCCGCAATGAAGTCAAATAATGGTCCTACATGAATAAATCGGACTGCCAATCACTTCTCGACTAGTATTTGGTGTCACGAAGTCACAAAAAATTGGTAAACTTAATTTAATCTGAGTTAATAAATCAAGTGCATGTACCTAACCTAACCTAGCCTAACACAACACAACTCAGATTTACGCTTGTACGACCATCATTTGACTTCATTGTGGCTACATTTGGGTACATTTGGATAATTACTCGCTCCCTCGGAACATGCACCCGATCTAATAACTCAGATTAAAGTAAGTTTTCCAATTTTTTGTGACTTTGTGACACCAAATACTAGTCGAGAAGTGGTTAGTAGTCAGATTCATTCATGTAGGACCATTATTTGACTTCATTGCGGCTACATTTGGGTAATTAGTCGGACCGGGAAAAACACATTGCCCAACTCGAGAGCAGTCGTTGGTTGAAACTACAAATTTACCTCATAATTAAAGTGGCAACCCTAAAATACACTTTTACCAAAACTGACCCCATATAATATATGGAGCTTAAGATTTACAACACATTACAGTTCAGTCACAACCCTTTTGCAAATGAGATGACCTGTAGCAGGAAGACCATCTTGAGTACAGTTGTGTTCAGAAGGAACACTTTAACTATGTTCCATTACATATTAAAGATTCATTTGAGGCACAAAATTGTCAACAGAAATTACAACTCAGCCATACCTTTCACAGGTGTCTTGCCTCAAGGTAACCACTAACAATATTGTGTAGGATGACTCAACGTCACACGGCGACCTTCCCTGAGCCTCAGCTGCCTCACTGCCACCGCTCACTGACGCACGTTATCACCACTTTATGTACTTTAGCAACACACTCATTATTACAAGGGCTCAATGTGCACAAAGTGGCTGATAATGTGTCTTTTATCATTAATGGCGGAGAAAACATTACTTCCAGGAAAATAGTTATATATCATGTTTTTATACCTGGAATTTCTTGGGGTAGTGATAACAGCTGCACTGTGTTTACATCAATGACGTCATGACACGACGACGCGGGCCATTTGAAGCATGTGGTGTAGGGTCATATATTACTTTTACTTTTATCCTCTTCGTCACTCATCGGCGTATTAGCCGCTTGAGCGGTCAGTCACGTCTCTGTTATACACTGTTGACAAGCACTGGGCATGTATTGGTTCCATAATGTATTTGTATCTGCTCCACTGTTAGCCAAGTCTGGTTTTGAATGAGCTCACACTCGGCGAGTCGGTGTTACTTTTACTTTTTTTTACTTTTATCCTCTTCGCCACTGATCGGCTTGTTAGCCGCTTGGGCGATCGGTCACGTCTCTTTTCATTTATATTCTTCACCAAAAGATCGGCTCGCTAGCCGCCCGGGCGATCGGTCACGTCTCTGTCACGCACTGTTGGCAAATACTGGGCATGCACCGGCTCCTGAATGTACCTGAACCCGCTCCAGTGTTGGTCAAGTCTTCTCTTGAAAGAGCTCACACTCGGTGCCGTCACAACACTCTCTGGTAGATTGTTCCAAGAGTTTACAACCCTCACTCCGAAAAAGTTTGCCCTCACGGTTTTCTGGACTTGCGGCTTCTTCAATCTTGAGCTGTGACCCCTTGTGGGGCGAGCGTCCGCCAGCTCCAAGTAAGGACACTCAACTGAGTAGTGCCCCCTGAGATGCTTATACACCTCAACTAGGTCCCCCCTTGCCCGTCTGTTGGCACAGTATTCTCAGGAAAATTGTTCCAGGAGTTCCCAACTCTCACCCTAGAAAAATTTGTCATGACTAATGTTTGAACTTCAGGCTTCTTCAACCTTAAACTCTGACCCCAACTGAGGCGGGCATCTGCCAGCTCCAGGTATGAAAACTCAACTGAGTAATGCCCTCTGAGGTGCCTGGCTATAGTATTGTAGCGTACTGTATGTGGCCAGTTGTCAATTATCTTAGTATGGGCACACAAACGTACGTACATGCAGATATCTCACACTCAGGAATGAGGTAGAATAGAAACTCACAATGCGCTTTTTGTATATATATTGTTGTATAGCGCAGTGCTTAGGAGTGACTAGGTGGAGAAGCTTGCTCAGAGGTCCTGTAGGGCGAGGAGGTTTCTGAGGAAGCTGGGTGGTGAGGAGCTGTGAGAGATGTTGCTGGTCCGGTAGCCGAGTGTAGAATGGTCTCCCTGGCTGTTGTTGTTGAGATTGTCGGTCCGTAGTCCGACACGGGCCTTTGCCTATAGGCGGCCCGTTCGGTGGTTCCGGCTGGAGCTCCTGGAGCAGCCAGACCGGATTGGGATTGTAGGTTGTCCTACCTGCAGATATGGAAGGATACTGCAGGTTGCAAGTGTGAGCGGACCCCCGATCAGTGGACGCTTACCACCAACCCCCACTCTTGGACGTGGTCAGTTTCGGAGTGGCGCGCCCCCCGAACTGGGGTCCGCACTTGCTGGGAGAGGATACTTTCTAAGCTATCTGGGTGGTGGGTATCGTGTGATGGCCCGGAGAAGGAGGTGAATGTGGTTTGTTTGGGCCTTTCGGGTTAGAGTGGCCGCTGGTGTTGCGTGTGCTTCTTGGGAGTTTTGAGTTCTGTTTCAGAGGTCTTGTGTGACTTCGCAGTCGAGGAGATAGTGTTCAAGTGGGTTGGCTGCTGGCTCCTGACAGTAGGTGCATTCCATGACGTCATTTCCGATCATCTGCCAGGAGCACTTGTACCCTAGTCGTAGTCGATGAAGGCTGACTTGGGTTTGTCTTGGTGTTTTCTTGTCCGAGAAAGGTGGTTCCCCTTTTGTAGCCGCCAGGTACCATTTGGCTGATTGGGAACCAGCGTTGAATGCGTGAAGGAAGCTCTTTTTGATGTGGAGTTTGCTAGTCTTTCTGAGGTGATTCTTGATCTGTTGCACGCTTGCTGGAACTTGAAAGTGTACGCTACTAGAACGTGTAGCTGCCTTGGCTGCTTCGTCTGCCACGTCGTTTCCTCCGATCCCTACACGACTGGGAATCCAGTGTAAGACGACTGGGCGGTTTTGTCTTTTTAATTCCTGTAGCTGTGCGAGAATCGAGGTTATGATGTGGACGTTGTCTCTTGGTTGGCTGTGTTGCAGCGCCTGCATGGCCGATTTCGAGTCCGTGTGAATTATGATGGACTTGTTGTGTTGTGTTGCAGCGTGTTGTAGGGCCTTTGAGACTGCTACCAGCTCTGTTTGTAGGGTGGAGCAGTCATTAGAAAGTTTCCATCGGAGGGTCTGACCTTGGGTGTAGAAGGCCGCTCCGGATGTATGATGTTTTGGATCCACAGAGCCGTCTGTGAAGTATGATGCTGCATCAGCCGGTGTCTCGGTGGCTATAGCTTCCAGAGTTATTTTTTTGAGGTCCTCCTTCTGGAGGTTCGCTTTACTATCGCCTAGGTCGGTAATTTTGAATGTGGCTGGAGGAGGGCTCCATGGTGGAGGAACTACGTAACCATTGTCTCGTGTGTCTTGGTTGTTCTTGACGAGTGTTTCTGCTTGCAGGTGTCGGATGACCTCGCTTGCCTCGTGCGACCAGGTGGCCCCTCGCACTCTGTGGTCGAGGTGGAGGGTGGCACTGATTCGAATTTTGGCAGCTGTGGGCTTATCTGATCTACAGATTTTGGCGAGGAGACCGGCTGTCACCTGCTTGACTCGTACTGCCAGGGGTGGTAGTTCAGTTTCCATTTGCAAATTGCAAATTCTGGTCCACATGGGTGCTCCGAGCATGGTCCTGAGAGCATTATTTTGGATGACTTCTAGCTTAGCTATTTGGTCTTCTCTCAGTCCAATGAGTGCTGGAGCACTGTAATCTACCAGCGATCTGATGGCGGCCGTGTAGTAGGCTTTGAGCACATGAAGGTTTGCTCCTGCGGTTGTGCTGGTGAGCGACCTCATTATATTGTGTCTGCTCTTCGTCCTGTGCCTGAGATACTCGAGTTGCGGCTTGAAGGTGAGTTTCTGGTCAAACCAGATTCCAAGACACTGGTGGGTGTTGGTCCAGACTACCGGCGTGTTTTGTATGGAGAGCATCTTGTCTGGTGTGTCTGTGCAGATGGCCATCGCTTTCGACTTGGCTGGATTTATCTTGAGTCCAAGTCTGTTGCACTCCTCTTCTATAAGTTGGAGTGCGTGTTGCGTGTTGGCTAGTCTGTTTGATCCTCTTACTATAAACTGTAAGTCGTCTGCATAGCATAGGAGCTTGGCTGTTTGTCTGAAAGGAAGTTTGACAAGATTTTCCATCAGGACATTGAACAGCATTGGACTGAGGATGCCTGCTTGTGGGGTTCCGTTTTCATGGACCCTGTAGCTTGAGGTTGCTCCCTGAAAGCGTACTCTTGCTTCTCTCTGTGTGAGGTAGTTCTGGATCCACCCCAGCAACCTTCCTTTCACGCCTTTTTCAGCGAGCGTCGTTGTAATGGCCAGTGGATTTGCTAGTTCGAAGGCCTTCTCCAGGTCGAGGAAGACCACCAGAGCTGGTTTGTAGTCCACTGTGCTGAGTATCTCGGCGATGTTGTTGCCTGTGCCGGTGTTCTCGGTGTAAGCAAAAATGTGAGGGTGTGGGCTGCCTACTTTCCACTTGAGTCAGTTGAGAGCCATTCTTTCTCCCGTCTTCGCTATGCAGCTGAGAAGGGAGATTGGCCTCGGTTTGTCTGGTTCTCTGGGCTTCGGAATGGGCTGTATATCTGCCTTCTTCCATTCCGGTGGAAGTCTTTGTGCTGTCCACGAAGCATTGATGACTTTTAGCAAAGCCTCGTGTCCGGCTTTACCGGCATGGGAAAGCATGGAGTAGGTTATCCTGTCGGCCCCTGGTGCTGTGTCCTTGCTTCGTTTTAGCGACTTCTGGAGTTCTTGCTGGTTGAAAGGTCTGTCGGCGTCATCTTCACTGTTGCAGGCCTCTTCGATCATCTGGAGTCTGACCTGTCGCAGACGCCGTTGTGTCTCCTCCGCCTGTCTCGGGAGGTTTTTCGTTGCTGCTCGGTCAGAGAACAGTTTTGCAAGTCTCTCGGCTTCCTCTTCTGGGTTGGGATGGGTTGGTGGTGGTGGTGTTGCCTTCCCAGATGCCCTTCGGATCTGGGCCCAGATCTTGCCAAGGGAGGTGTGCTCGTTCAGTTCGGAGCACCACTTGAGCCAGCTTACGTTTTATATTTCTTCCTTCTCTTCCCTGGTATCCTTAACTATGACGTGCAGGAGATGTCTGTTTGTTTCCGTGGAATGTCTCCTGTAGTTTCTTCGGGCCATGTTCACTCTGTGGTTGAGTTCTTTCACCCTGGGACAGTAGTACCAGTAATCATTGTACTGTCTTGATGTGGGTTTTGTTTTGGGGATAGCTTCTTCTGCCGCTTGGTGAAACGCCTCAACCAATTGTTGGTGGAGGGTTGTCTCGTCCACGGGTGCTGCGCCGGCCGGCTGTGATTTTTCGCGCCACTTAGCCAGGTGTTTCTTAAAGAGTCCCCAGTCTGCCTTTTGGGTATTGTATCTCCATCTCGGCGGGGGTGGAGTGGGGAGTTTGTTCACCTTCAGCGTTGTTAGGGTGGCGAAGTGGTCGCTGGTCAGCGTGGGGTGTAGCTGCCAGGAGGCCGAAGGCTGTAGTGCACTGGAGACGAAGGTTAGATCTAGCCTTCCTCCCCTAGTGTGGGTGGGCTCTCCGGTGTTCAGGAGGCAGATTTCGGGTGTGTCTTGAAAGGTGGTGTATAGGTGTAGGCCGTCTTCATTTGTGGGGCTTACCGAGCTTAGGAAGGGATGATGTGAATTGAAATCCCCTCCTATGAGTGTGGCGTGGTCAGCGGCCGAAGCGAATAATTGAGTCACCTCCAGTGAGCCCCTTGGGTTTCTGTAGATGTTGTGAACAGTTAATTCCCGTTCTTGGAGGGTTACTTTGACGGCCTGTGTCTCGATGTTTTCCCCACATGGAAATTGCTGCGTGACCTCGGAGGAGGGTATGCTTGACTTGACCAAGATCATACATCCTCTAGTTGACGCCTGCGTGAAATGCCTCCTGTATGTCTTGTAACCACTGAATTTGAAACAGTGGTGTTCTTGTAGAAGTGTTTCTTGTAGCAGTATGATGTCAAGCTTGTCCTTGGCTGCTGCTTCTTGCAGGAGGTGTTTCTTGTTTTTGATGCCCTGAGCATTCCATGTAAGGATGTTCAGGGTGCTGATGTTTTCCACCACTGTTTCATCGGAGACTTCTGGTGGTCCTCGATGGAATGTTCAAGTCCGATTCCGACTGAATCAGGTTCATATCTTCTTGTTCTGTGGTTTTTGCCTTCTGGGCCGTGGTTCGGTTCAGGGGAGTTGAAACGTCCAATTTCTTTCTGGGAGCTGTCGGTATCTTGGGTTCTCTGGTGGCCTTTTTCGGTGTAGAGTGTACCTCGGCTGTCACTCGTGTGAGGACCGGCGTGGCTTCCTCCACTGAGGTGGCTGGAGCTGTGGCGACTTGCCCGAGGACGCTCCCCATGAGTATTTGGAGCTGTGTGGGTTGGATCTTGTGGCCCAGTAGTCCGGCTAGGCCCTCCGCGAAGGTTGTCAGTACCTTGGCTAGGTCTAATACGTGTATCATTCCTTCTGGTGCCTTGGTGTGTGCTTCTTTTGTCTTTTTCGTGGTTGTCGTTGTCTGCTGCTTGGGTGGCTGAGGTGTGGCCGTATTGAGGAAAGGAAACTGAGCTGCACTTTGGGTGTTGACCGGCTGAGGAGGTTGGCTTTGTGTTTTGGCCTTTGGGTTCCCCACACGAAGATACTTGGTGGGGCTGGTGTGCAGGCGGTGGGGGCCAGTCTTGCTGCTGGTCGGTTTGCCTGGACCCTCTTTGTCCTCTTGGAGCATCCAGGGTTCCAGGCGTGGTGTTTGCCCCCGCAGTTGGCACACTTGGGGGCAATTTTTTCTCCATTTTTCAACTTGGTGAGGCAGGAGTGTGTGCCATGCTTCTGTGCGCAGACTGCGCAGATTTCCTTGTACGTGCACCTTGTCTGATGGTGCCCGTATTTCTGGCATCTGAAGCACCGCAGGGGCTCTGGGACGAAGGGCCTCACTTCGTAGATCCCCCAGGTTTTGAGGTCTATGGTGCTGGGGGGTGAACCGTAGTGCGTTATGAGCACTTGTTTTGTGGTGGCCGTCTTGTCGGACGGGGGAGAGCATCTCTCGGCTTTTAGGATCTTCGGGTGGTTCTCCAGGGGTTCGAGGGGTAGTTCCTTTGGGTACCAGAGGACTACCGACTTCATCAGTTTCTGGGCGGGGTCCAGCTTGGTTGATGCAACAGTGGTGGTGTTTTGCAGGTAAGTGTCGAGGGTGGTGGCGGAGTCCTTGTCTTTGGGGTGAATAATCATCTCCCCCTTTAGGTTGGGCCGCACTGAGAACTTGGCCAGTGGATTTTGCTTTTCTATCTCTGTGATGGCGGCATATGTCGTTTTTGTGTCCGTTTTCGTGATCCGGAATTTTGGCAGTGTCGTTGGAGGTGAGCTGGTGGTGGTGATGGGTGCCTTTTGGGCTGCTTGACGGCATTCGTTTCCCGAAGAAGCACGTCGGCGTTTTTTGTTTTCTACCTTCGTCCAGTTGTCGTCCTCAGTGGCGGTAGCAGTGGTGGTGGAGTTGTTGGAGGTGGTGGCAGTGTTCCTGCTTTTTAGGGCTTTATTGAAGGTGCGTAACTGGTCCGCTTTCTCTGTGCGGAGCCTGTCGTAGTTCGGGTCGTCAGGTTGGCGGTTCAGGCACGGGTCTCGGTTAGGAGGGCGTACGCGCTCCATAACCGGTGGTTGTTGTTTTTTGTTTTTTTTTATTAAAACCTACCTATTCCGGTTGAGTAAGTAGCAGAGGAATTTCAGCACTCCCCACTGGCTGGTGGTCGTAGAGTGGTTCCTGAGCTTCTCTCCCGGAGCCCCGTTGGGGAAGCCTACTTCCTAGTGTATGTGACTGCTCACTTATAGACGTGAGCTAAGTGTGCCTATTGGGGAAGGATAAGGATTGCTACCCTCTTTCCAGGTGGACCCGCACGATCACGGTTTTCCTGGAAAGACTCGGCTGGGATGGGTTCTTGCTCCAGCCCCCTTTCGTGTTCACAATCTCCTGGGAGGGAGGTGAACAGTTACAGTGGGGACTGCAGGACGAATACACTTTTGAGGGTGCAGGTCCCTAGGCCAGAGCGAAAAAAGGAAAAATAGCAGTAGAAGGAAAAGAGCTCAAACCACGTCGGGAATATCGCGCTATAGCTGCTCTCCAGCTGGAGTGTGGGTCACTCACACCACCAGTGGGGAGGGCAAGCTAATGCTCGATGAACTGAAAACGCTCGTGAGTTGTTGTCGACGATGTCAGTGGTGGATGGTCCGGTCCGGGAAGATGGCCAAACAATGGCAGCAGAGAGAGGGCGGTCTTCACAGTTCCGGGTCCAGCAGGAGGTCTTGTTGAGAGGTGTTCTTAGTTCAGGAGCGAAGTGTGAAGTGTGGTGGTCTCCCTGGCCAGGCATGGCCGTATTTATACAATTTACGAGGATCAGGATTTGGGGTGAGCGTAGCGAGAGGGCCAATCACAGCGGCTGAAGCGTAAGGTGTGAAACGCTCTGATCCTGAGCTGGAGGTTGAAAGTCGAAACTAGGTCGGTGATCGTACCACTACGTCCACTGCATAGACCTAGTCGCTCGGCGTAGCTGGCTGTACGCTGATTGGTTGGTAGGCGCGCGGCCGGAGCTCAGTTGGAAGTTGTAGGGGAGAGGAGCCACTACAATACTCCCCCTCCCCTCCCGGCGCGGCGGGAGGCTGGATGTTGTCCGGGTTGCGTCCCACACATAACACATACCGGGCAGGTGTACGTACGACTCGGCCGCTACGTGTAATAACTCCGTCTAGTGACACAAAACCTGTGGGAGAATTAGGGGGAGAAAGAGGGTTTGGGATTAGAGGAGGTTGTACAAGCAATGGTTGATGTGCTCCTGTTGCTGCAGGGGCTGCGTCAGGAGGAGGGTCCATGGCAGGAGCAGGTTCTATGACAGGAGGAGGGCCCATGGCAGGAGGAGGGTCTATGATAGGTGCAGGTTCTATGACAGGAGGGGGGTCCATGGCGGGAGCAGGTTCTATGACGGGAGGAGGGTCTATGATAGGAGGAGGGTCCATGACAGGTGCAGGTTCTATGACAGGAGGAGGGTCCATGGCAGGAGGAGGTTCTATGACGGGAGGAGGGTCCATTACAGGTGCAGGTTCTATGACGGGAGGAGGGTCTGTAATAGGAGGAGGGTCCATTACAGGTGCAGGTTCTATGACAGGAGGAGGGTCTATGGCAGGAGCAGGTTCTATGACAGGAGGAGGATCTATGATAGGAGCAGGTTCTACAACAGCAGCAGGGTTCAGGACAGGAACAGGGGGTACTCAGGGTGAAAAGAGGGTGCCCAGAAATGTCGTGGGCATGATGTTGCTGCCGGTGGTAACTGCGGGTAGACTGGTGCAGGCGTAGTTTGTTGGTGGTGCTGCTGGGCTGGGGGCCCAACGGGTAAGGTGGCCGGTTTGACTCGGTCTATGCTGACAGTGTTATGTCTGCCATTCCGGATAATCGTCAGGAACTTTGCTGAACGGGTAACCACCTGGAAGGGTCCATCGTAGGGGCGTTGTAGTGGGTTGCAGTGAGCATCATGCCTGACGAAAACATACTCGGCTGTGAGTAGTGCAGGAGGGATGTGTTCAGGGCGCCGAGGAGGCTGGCGTGGAGCAGTAGCTCTGAATGCAGAAACTGCTTGTCGTAGCTTTTGGAGTAAGTCGTGACGAACGGCAGGAGTGGTTTGGTGGAGGTCAGGAGGGAGTGAGAAATCCTTGGGTAGGCGAAGGGGCTCGCCTAGTGTAAGATCTGCTGGGCTACAGTCCATATCCTCCTTGTGTGACGCACGGATACCGAGGAGCACTAAGGGAAGTGCATCAGTCCAGCTGTAAGGGTCGTGCTGTGCCTTGAGTGCGTCCTTCAGCTGACGGTGAAACCGCTCTACCATGCCATTGGCTTGAGGGTGGTATGCTGTAGTGCGTTGCCTAGACGTGCCGAGGAACTGTAGGAGGTGCTGCTAGAGTTGTGATTCAAACTGGGCTCCTCGGTCAGTGATTAAGGTTGCAGGGGGGCCAAAACGGGAAACCCAACCGGACATGAAGGCGCGGACAGTAGTCTCTGCTGTAGCATTGGGCATGGGAATGGCTTCTGTCCACCTGGTGAAACGGTCGATGCAGGTGAAGATGTAGGTGCTACCGTAGGATGATGGAAGAGGTCCCACGATGTCGAGGTGTAGTACTTGAAAACGTCCTTTGGGAATAGGGAAGGTTCCTGAGGGGGCCCGTATGTGACGATGTATTTTGGAGGACTGGCAGGCCAGGCACTGGGCAGCCCATTTCTTAGTATCAGACTTGATGCCGGGCCAGACGACACGTTGTGTGAGGAGGCGCTGGGAGGCCCGCACACCCGGGTGGCTGAGACCATGGATGCGGTCGAAAACAGCGCGGCGGTGGACGTGAGGCAAGAACGGTCTAGGCTGCCCACAGGATACGTCGCACCACAATTTTATCTTCGTGCCAGGAACAGAGAGTTCTTGGAGTGTGAGGCCTGAGGGGGTGTCTTGTATGCTGCCAGGTCTTCTTCGTTCTCTTGAGCCGCGGCTAGCTGCCCATAATCAATGGGTGGAGATGAGGGAAGAATGTTGGATATACAACGAGAGAGGGTGTCAGCGATCTCGTTGTGGCTGCCTTTAATGTGTTAGATGTCGCTGGAGAACTCTGAGATGTAAGCCAAGTGGCGCAGGACACGAGGTGTATGTGACTGGGAAGCTGAAGCGAAGGCATAGCTGGCTGTACGCTGATTGGTTGGTAGGCGCGCGGCCGGAGCTCAGTTGGAAGTTGTAGGGGAGAGGAGCCACTACAATAGTACAAGCTAGGCAGTTGTAGGCATTCTAATTTCTGGGTAATTAAGGTGCTGTAGTGCAGGCATCAGTCTGGTTGCTCTCCTTTGGAAATTTTCAATCAACTGAGAGTTTTATCATATCTAGGGACCATATAGTGTGACAGTACAGTACACTACTCCAAATGAGGAAGCACCTCACTTTTTAAGTGTTATGAGGGTCGGATTGTCTAGGTGGGTGAACTCCTACTAGCTTAGTTACTTGATTTACCTTCTTACAATGGTTAAAGAACTTCATTTCGTTGTCAATATGCACACCCAAGTCATGGAGTCATCACCATTTAGGGCCATTTTCCACAAATGCATGAGTTAGTCATGATTACCTGATGGCAGTTCTCCATGTTGCACAGTTTCTTGTCAGATTCTTAACTCATGTCATTCCTTACAGCCTCCGAGACTCTTAATGCCATTCTTGGCCTACTCCTGGCTCTCTTCCCCTCCACTATTAGGCTCATACACCTCTTGCCCCCAATTGATCACACTCAATCTCTCCACATGCAGAACTTTGCCAATGCTTTCAATACCCAACCACTTTCTTAGCTCTGAGCAAGACCTGTCTTTCAGTGTCACATTACACATCCACCTCATCATTCTCATTTCAGCTTGCTCAGGTCTGCTTGTGTCATCCTCATTAACTATCTATATTTCACAGCCATACACCATCACACTTCTCACACCAGCTGTACACATTCTTTTCATATGGAAAGAAGGTCATCTTGCCATCAATAAAGATAGAACTTTCTAAGCTTCTTACAGCCACTTCTAACTTTTGCAGGCTTCAGCATCCCCACCAGAACTGATCTTGTCATTCAGGTAACAGAACTCACTGACCTACCCAATGTTTGGTTTCTTCAGACTTGCTGTGAGCACATGGTTACCTGCATATACATAACACTTAAAAGTCAGCAACATCCTGCAATCTACCCCACTGTACCTTTTGTGGGTACCTTCCACCTCATTGTACTTTACTGTATTGGGTTGCTGCCAACACCTTTCTTATACCCAGCACAGTCATTTTCCACCACAGATCCCTCACCCACACCACTAATTAATATACTGTCGTAATTTTCTTTGCCAAATTATCTCATAGGCCCTTTTGACTTTTCAATCCTTCCATTTCTTAAATTTCTCCACTGCTTCTTCAGTACTATTTACTATCAACTCCCAGGGCAGGCCACTCCTTAAGTCTTGTGATATTGCCTGCAGCACCATACTAAACAAAGGAGGGCTTAAGACAGACCACTGATGGACCCCTACTTTCACCTTAAATTCCTCATTTACTCTCATAGTGGTTTTTGGGCCCTTATAATATGGCATAACTACTCATACAAGATGCTCCTCCAGTTATGAAGTACTATACCTGGATTTTTTGTTTTTCATAAAATATGTGGTTGTGAAATACTATAGTACTGTATAAGGTTGTGGAGACATATTATACAGTCAACCCTCACTTTACGCGGTCCCACATTCCGCGTTTCCACGTTTACGCGGTACCCTGCCGAAACCGGAATGCTCACATTCCGCGGTGCATGTACCCCTTTACGCGGAGTGTGTCTGGCTCGACGCTATTTTTAGATTTGCCTCTCCCACCTGCTCCCGCCTCCGCCTGGGCAAGCCGCGCGGTAAGGTTGCGCAGTGCATGTCTCTGTTGCGTTATCAGTGACGTCATATGATGTATCGGACTGTGATTGGCCATGCATCCCTACCTCCCTCCGCTGCTAGCTGTAATTGGTTTAAAGTAATATGACGTGTCCACCCGGGGGAGGGAGGAAAGACGACGCTTGACCTAGCCGCGGCAGTTTCATCCCTCCAGGCCACACCATGTAATCGTGCATCCATTGTTCTGTAAAATGGCTTCCGCCGGACCACCGCCCCCAGAGAGAAACCTTTCCTTACCTGGACCCAGCCGCCCTAAGCCAAAGAAGACACGACGTTCCTTAAGCTATGAGGTGAAGTACAAGATCATCCAAGAGTTGGAGAAAGGAACAAGACAGGTTGATTTGGCATGCCAGCATGGTGTGAACGAATCTACGATCCGGACGATAAAGAAGGATGCAGCCAAGATAAAGGAGCACATGAACATCACAAAGTCTGCAGGTGCTTCTATGATCAAGTATTTCCACAACCAGGTGCTTCTCAAGACGGAAAAATTACTTGTGAGCTACTTGGTGCGTCAGGCGCGACGGAACATGGCGGTGGACACGCGCTCTGTTAAGGAGTACACACCTGAACTGTATGCTGCAGTGTCACGAAAGATGGGAATTACAGAGCCCAAACCCTTTAATGCTTCCTCTGGGTGGTTACAGAGGTTTAAGAAGAGGAACAAGATCACCAATATCAACATTGGTGGTGAAGCTAGTGCTGACCGTGTTGCGGCTAGGGAATTTCCTCCGTTTTTACGTGAGATTATGGAGGAAGGACAGTACACCGACGACCAGGTGTTTAACATGGACGAATCTGGTCTTTTTTGGAAAAAGCTACCTTCCAAGACCTTCGTTGTGAAGAATGCCAGCAAGATTCGGGGCCGGAAGTTGCAGAAGGAGCGCATCACCGTCCTGTTTACCACCAATGCCTCCGGTACCTGTAAGCTCAAGTTATCGGTGATCCACACAGCACGCAAGCCGCACGCCTACAAGAGCATGGACATGACCAAGCTAAATGTCCACTGGCTGACCGCACGTAAGGCGTGGATGTTCTCTACACTGTCCCTCTCCTGGTTTGATGACTGTTTCGTTCCCGATGTGAAGAAATTCTGTGAGCAACAGAATGTGCCATTCAAGATTTTGTTGCTGCTGGACAACGCACCAGGACACTCGCCCCTACTGTTAGATCGTCACCCCAACGTAAAAGTGGTCTTCCTTCCTCCCAACATTACGTCTATATTACAGCCCATGGACCAAGAGTTGATCTGTAATGTAAAAGCTGCATTCTCTACTAAAAAATTCAAGCTCCTGAACGACTACACCAACACCAGGGAAGAGTTGCGTAACCTGAGTGACACCACCACCGATAGCAAGAGCGAAGACGACGAGGATCAACAGTTGGCATAGCAACAAGTACTTTTAAAACAATTCTGGAGAATATTCAACATCAAGAAAGCTGTGGACTTCTTGGTGGAGGCATGGGATCAGCTGTCTGTAGCAACTGTTCGTCATGCATGGAGACATGTGTTGCAAGGCATTCCGGCCGTTAGGCAGAGTCAATCTGTGACTGGTGAGATCCAGACTGTTGCAGTAGCAGTGGACCTTGCCAGAGAAGCTGCGCAGAGTGTTACAGCTGCAGGCTTCTCCGAGGCCACCAACGACAACATCCTGGAGGTGATAAGGGATCCTGATGTGACTACCGATGAGATGGTAGATGATGATGACGTCAGTGAAGAGGCAGGTGGTGCGTCATCCCAAGAACACCGCTTATCCCATAGTAATGTTAGGGGTGCCATCGAGTGTATCGAGAAAGTCAAGCTCCTCCTTTCCGACGACCCTGACGCAAACAGGTATGAAATCTTCACTACCCAGCTGTTGCAGACTATGGAGCCCTTCATCAAGGTTTATCACGACAACATAAACACCAGCCGTCAGCAAAGCATAACAGAGTTCTTTGCCCGCAACCCACCACAGCCAGCCCAAGCCAGTGATAGTGACAGAGGTAGAGACAGTGATGATGACTTTGAGGGATTTGTCAGGGAGGCCCTGACAAGTGTGGATGACAGTGATGGTGACTCACCTGAGGGCCAGTGCCTGCCCTCTGCCTCGGAACCAGCCTCCATTCCCGTACGCCGACCCATCTCTTCTACTAACGTAAGTGTTAACCCCAACCTTTATTTTTCCTAACTTAACCTTTATTTTTCCTAACCTAACCTCTTCTTTATTAATTGTGTGTGCATACCATCATAAAGTTAAGATAATATTTTTACTACAACATAGTTGTGTGTCGTCAAAAAGTGGAGTTTGGGGGTCGGCCCGGTCTCTATTTCAATTAATCCCATATGTTATGTTGTTCACTTTACGCGGGCCGCCGTGGGTTGAATTAACCGCGTAAAGTGAGGGTTGACTGTATACTGCATAGTTATGATTATATGAAGATGTGATATGTAGGTGCTGTATATATAAGACCTTAAGAATAGAGGAAACTGCAGTAGCCCTATTGGGCCATACTAGGCAACCCCATTTACACCCATCCCCTATTGCTCATATATCCGTCCAACCTACATTGGAAGCTTCCCATTGTGTTCGAGTTAATGATGATGCTTGATAACTTGTTCCACTCATCCACTACTATATTTCCAAACCAGTGTTTACCTACCTCAGGCCTAAATCTAAATTTGTCTAATTTAAACCCTTGGTACAATTTTGCTCCTGATTGGATAGAATTACCAATGGCGACATGATAGAAATTTTTTGGTCAAAGAAAATGTCACGAGACTCTTGGGCCAAGGGTAATTAAATAAATTTACAGTAACCTATGATAGTTACTATACTGTACTGTAATGTAGTATGATATTTACCCAGCCATGGTAAAAATAAAAAAAATTGTCTAATACTTTTCTACATTATCTAAACATTTATAACAAGGACTATACAATTACATAACTACCTGTACTTAAGGATCTATATGAAGATAAACTAAAGGTTAACCACCACATTTTAATTGTCTCCAAGTGTCTAATATTCATTGAAACAACAATCATATACAGCAACATATAATTTCAATTTAACATATAATTTTAATTTAATATATAATTTTAATTTAACATTAGTATAGAGGTCAGTTCCAAAACTCAAGACTGTAGTGCATGGGTTAATTCATCATTTGTCTCTCACCACAAAGGATGTCAGTTTATAAGCTTATATACTGCAATATGAAATGAATTCACTATTCTGTGGATACTTACAATGGTGTATGGCTGAAAACATTTTATATATTGGATTCTTTTGTCAACAGGTAAAATGGCATATGTTGTACTTTTGAAGTAACCTCTTCATAACGTAATCAAAGATGTCTAATAATCTAAATACAGTACGTAGTTTAAAATTTAAGTTTTCAATTCTGATAACTAAATGCTTGATATCAACATCCAGATATGCCATAGTGATCCAGTTCTTTGTACTGTTCCTCAGTGAAAAGTTTACTACGCATGAAGTCCCCATTCCGTAATGGGGGTAATACAACAGCCAAGTACCCTTCAGCATCTGGATGGTCACTCACAAGTTGGGGATATGATAAGAGGCGTTCATTTACCTGAGTAATAAATAAATAAATTACTAGTAAAAATTTGCATAACAAAACTGTTGCATGACACACTTAGTAAGCTACAATTTAAAAGAAATATCAGATTATATCATTAATATATTTTGAAGAACTAGTTTTTAACTAGAGCTGCAATGCTCTGACTCTCCTTCCAATTCTAAGTTCTTCATTATTTACTGGTGGTAGTGTACACCATTATATGGAATATTCTATATTGTTTCTTACATGAAAAATGTGTACTAAAACATGCCCATGACCTAAACACTCCTTAAATTTAGGCACCTCACTCCTCTTACCTTCCACTGAAAAATGTGTAAAATCAACACCCATCCATCATAATTAGACCAACTGTGAGGAAAAACAAATATGTTAAGTTTAGCTTTAAGTTACACTATAACTAACCTCGACTAGTTTCCCCTGAACACCAGCCAATACAGTGTACTTTGTGCCATCAACACATGAAATGATGCAGACTGGTGACTGAAGCCCCATAAGCTGAGCACCTCTCTTTCCCTTTCCAGATACCTGATTATCCAATCGGTTGAACTTGCCTACATCATAGCTGATCTGCAAATGTATAATATTTATTTATTATCAGACTGAAACCATGCACAAGGTACTGGTATTAGCTTCAACGTTTCAGTATCAAAATTTTAAACTTTTGAACTTGGGTAAAATAATACATATACAGTACAGTATCTGGCAAAGAAATGATGAAATTAGATACAAGCATAAGTCCCTGACTGATTATGTAATACTAGAGGATTGGAAAGCACTTGAAGAATTCAAGTGTAAAATGAGGATTGATGAAATCACTACCTGTTGTTTACAAAAATTAATTTGAGAATGAGACAGGTTTACAAGCTGAAAGTGGCTGGGGCACAAGAGATGAAAAAAGCTGGGAGAAGCAAAAATTTGACAAAAGTACAAGAGTACAAAATGTGCTAAAGCTGAAATTGGGGGACTATTAATGCAAAAGGAAAATCTGGAAACATCACATGTGGTAGATGAGAAGGGAATACAAAGGAAGAACCTCAAAAATATCAGACTGTGTTGTTTTAAATTTAATCTGTAAAAACAAGCTTGGTACCTATGTGTGTGAAGTTCATATTGTCTATGGATTAAATAATTTACGTGTGTTGGCGAGATACAGAATTATCTTCCTAACACAATAATTCTTGTACTGTACATGCTCATGCTTAAGTTAAGGTGTTTGAAAAATGGCTTTACACTGATTTTTAGGTCCATAGACACATTGTAAATGTCTTTTTCACCCACAAACACACTCACAGCATCATGTCAAACTTTATCCCCTTAAATGAAAACTTAAAAATATAGTATGTAATGTTTTAAAAATTTGTTGCAATGCTTTTATTATTTAGGGCAACATGGATACACTACACTTTAGACTCCATTTTTGTGATAAACAAAGACACAGGAAGGATGGCACTGAAACTGTCTGGCTTCACTTTCCCCAACTTAAGTTAGGTATCCTTTCACGTCTACCACATTCTAAATTATCAGATGCATATTTTAAATAAGTCATACCTGAGCTATTTCCTTCTTTTCAGCTAACACAGGGTGTCGATGAGAGAGGGTTATAAGGCACAGCTTATTAGTATGTACCATAACACATGTATGTCCACTATTGTCTGGCTGTGATGAAACTCTTTCCTCTCTTGCTGAGCTATTTTCATTATTCTGGGGATAAGATCTTCTGTTGTTTTCTTTTAATGCAGTAGATTCATTCCCACTTTGCTCAGAAGCTGTATCTTGGTCAACTTCACAAGCTAAAACATTATTTCCACTAGCATTTTCTACTTTCTTTTTCTCCTTAGGTATGAAGTAATATTTAGTAAAGTATCTCTCACTCACACTGGGATATTTAAGATCCAATGCCACTGTTTCCTCTATAGGGCCTTCTACAACACTCATTGTGATGAACTGAGTTTTTATCTTTTATTCCTGAAGAAATAAAAAACACTCTTAATTTGCTCTGAAAGATTTTTTTTAGCTCCACCTATTAATTTTGTTCCAAAGAATTATATACGTACTGTCAATCAACAACAGTGTCTTAAGTGTTCACTACTGTCCCGTACATCACATTTTCTGCCAGTTGTAACCTTCACCAAGTTTGGCATGTATTTTTTTCAGACGTTCTTCACTTTCTTTTCGATTGTTGGCACGCCTCTGCAGACGCTGACAATGAAAAAATTCAGTATCATTAGTTAATTTAAAATTATTAACAGTTTACAACAACCCAATACACTTGAACACTATATTATTGAATGTGACACTGTCAAAGACTTCAGGCCACCTGGCTTATTGTATCATGAACTTTGTAATTACTATATTAAATCAGGGATGCTTGGGGACATTCTTGCTGTTTATCCCAAATTTGCTAGCCCACACTGATTAGTCGTCAATTAGAATATGACGTCCAATGTATAAGAACCACTGTCTTGCATGGCAGTGAACAGTGACATCACCCACATGACTCTGACCTATATATACTGCTAATGAATATGATGCATTTCTTTGTGTACAAACCTCTGTCCTGCATGGCAATGAACAGTGACATCACCCACATGACTCTGACCTATATATACTGTTAATGAATATGATGCATTTCTTTGTGTACGAACCTCTGTCCTGCATGAATCTGATCTATGTATATATATGTAGGTATATATAGTTTCTAACAATGATGAAACAGTTGCCTGAAGATTGAGTCGTAAGTCCATGAGTGGCAGGGGTTGTACCGGCACGGGAGTGCTTAGTGATGCAATTTGAGTCAAAAGACCATGATAGGGTTAAGCACATGGAAAGGGTTCCTTGATTCACTGCATCAGTTATTTAAGTACTGTACCTTTTTAATAATAAAATATTCTAAAACATCAAAAGAGGTCCATGATGCCAGTAGATATTGAAAATAAAAATCATGAGAGGTTTATGGATGACTGACCAGAACAACCATACAGATTATTTAAAATTACAATAATACCAGATAAATACTGTACAGCATTAATTTACATGTACACTGTATATTAGAAATATGATTTCCTGGGAAATTAAGATTACAGTCAATCATATCCATAGCATTAAGAAGTTGCTGCATTATAAAGTGCATCTTACCTCTGCCTTCAGACATTTCCAAACGGCTGTGTCTATCTCATTGCAAATCCCTACGAATTTTAGAAGCTTGTTCTGAAAAATGAAAAAGAGGAATATGTCTGCCATAATATATATATATATATATATATATATATATATATATATATATATATATATATATATATATATATATATATATATATATATATATATATATATATATATATATATATATATATATATATATATATATATATATATATATATATATATATATATATATATATATATATATATATATATATATATATATATATATATATATATATATATATATATATATATATATATATATATATATATATATATATATATATATATATATATATATATATATATATATATATATATATATATATATATATATATATATATATATATATACAAGCACATGTCACAATCCTTATTACCGTAATGCATCTGGTCATGTGTGCTCCATCATATTTCACACTAATCACTAACATACACAGTGAGCACAATTACCTCTTTGTGACAGTTCTGAAGCTTAGAAATAAGAGCATTGCATTCATCTGTGTGTAAATGTGGAGAAAGATCAGGGTGCATGCTGCTAAAACACGTCCGTCAGTCTATCACTACAGTCAATGCAAACCTCTGCAAATAGAAGATAAAAGGTAATGTAAGAAATATGCCTTTTATGCAACTTTTGGTATAACGTACCGTACAAACATATAATTCTCATATATAGTACAAACAAAAACACTAAATTATATAATAATAAAATGTTATGTAGTCTTACCCAAAAAGTTCAAGATAAATGCAGAAAACATATTTCACACCTATATTTGGGTGGTATTTGTCAATGCTAGCGATTCATTCCATGCATCACGAATCACTCAAATATAGCATGACATTTTTTCTATTAAGATATAAAAATATTATAACAGAAAACTCCACTGTACATCTATATTTGGTATTTTTTTACAAGTTGCCCATAATCTGCTGAGTCACCACGTGTTCTCTGTTTACAACCGACCTGTTCGGTCCGAGCATACTCTCACGTCCACAAAATTTTTTAAATTATTCCATGACGCTTCAATAAAGTTGCTTTCATAGGTACCAGATAACATAATAAGTAATTCCTGTCTAATATGGCAGGAGTGAGGTGGGCAGGGCTCCCGGCTAGGAAGTTAGGTTAAGTTAAGTAGGTTTCTTTGGTTGGTTAGGTCAGGTTCTATTATGTTCACCATTATTCATTTACAACAGAAATGTATAGAATGAAAGGTACTCGGAATGATGAGATATATCGGTTAATATTCGTCCATTGGCTGTCCGCAGGTTCCCGCCGTGTTTAACCGAGGTTTTACTCCTCACTTAGTAAGTTGTCTCCTCCTTGCCTCCTCCTCCTTGTAGGTTAGGTTAGGTTAAGTACATTGGTTCTTTGGGTATGAGAATAGGTTCTTTTAGTGTATTTTTGGTGTGTTTTATGCAAATTTGACCTCCAGTTTTGTACAAGTTAGCATTTGTTAAAATAAAATAAAAAAATAAAAAAAATGCTAATTAGCAAATGAAATGAAGGTCAGATTTGAGTAAAACACCCAAACACGTAAAAAGAAAAAACCCTATTCTCGTACCAAAACCTGAGGTACAGCCAATGGACAAATATTTACCGATATATCAAGAACTCACTCACAGATACTCACAGATGATCTTCTGGAAGAGCCTAACGCCTGTGACTCCAGCTCAATAGCCTCTTCTCTACTCAGACAGTGGCTGCACGTGGCGGATATTTGTGCCCTAAAATTATATACTTGTTCTTGATTTTTCCAGTTAGGTTAGGTTAGGTTTTCTTGCTGTTTTAGATGATTATAAATGTCAGAATCATCTAAAATCAAGAAAATCTAACCTAACCAAACTAACTAAAAAAAATAAAAAAATAAAAAAATAAATGATTTGCCGCAAAGATAAATGTCAGAATCATCTAAAACTGCAAGAAAACTAGCGGAAAAAATATATTTTTCATATGAAAAAAGGTGATGGGTGGTTAATGAAAAATGCCCAAATATTGGGTAAAATTGCAGATTACAGCAACCATGTTCTGAATTCCCGGTACTCTGTGCTTGCTAACTTATACAATACAAACAAACTAATCCTTACCTAACCCCTGAGCCGGGGGCTCTGCCCCCCAGATCCCCAGTGAATTTCAGGAATTCTGTGGTTGCTGTTTACTGTAATACTACCAAAGATTGTGGGACATTATGGGCAAATTGTAAATTTTTTTCCATATATTCTATTTTTGAGTGTGCATTTTGGTGACGGAGTTAATTTCTTCATATAAAACAAAAGATATTAATAAAGATCCCACTAAAATATGATACTAAATAATGTGACGACCTTCTCTTTTAGCTATAATAAAAAAATGGTAAATTTGGTGATATTGAAATAATATAATACAATGCCATATTATAGAGGTCACAAAATGAGCTTTTCATAAAAACACGTTTACCTTCCATAAGTTATTTGTTTTCATGGTAGTTTTAATTTTCCTGTGGGATATTAAAACAAACAGTGATCTATAACTACAGTAGTTAAGTACCATTTTTCGACTTACAGTTTATACAAGATAAGTGTATTATGATGATGGATACTGTGAGTATTTGAAGAGCATCGATACATTAATCGACAAATTTCTGTATTTAGTACAATACCTTGAAATGCAGTTAATGTGCGCACAAAGCTAAACTTAAATTACACCTACACGTTTTAATTCAATTACACATCACTTAAATCTATTACAAGATACATACCATTAACAGTTGGTGCTTGGTACAGGTGTACAGTGCGAACCAACTATCACTTCAACAATTTTCCTGAGAATATATAATGCTGGAAAAGTTCCACGAACAAAACATCTTGATATTTTTGGGGTGGAGGCCGGGTGCTCGCTGATGACTAAATGTACACCTAAGCAATTTATTAACAATTCATATTAAATACTTGTAGAATTAAATTACGGTATTTTACGTGGTTCGATATTTATTTTATATAAATATCATTTTAGAGTATAGATCTTGACTTGATTACGGAAATTGATACAAGCCAATCAGAAAGCAGAAGATTTACCTCTTTTGTTTATACAAAATGGGGCAAATTATAAAAGTTTGAAGGTTTTTCATGTACAGGTAAATAGGTAAATTTGATTGTTTGCTCAGTCCTGAGTACGTTGAGTGCGATTTTATACATCCTAGATTTCACTGAAATTATTATTATTATTATTATTATTATTATTATTATTATTATTATTATTATTATTATTATTATTATTATTATTATCATTATTATTATTATTATTACTATTATTATACTTTTAGCAACATAAGGGATTCGAGCTGATGTACTTTCTATAAATTGTGCTTACAATTTGTATGTATAATAAAAGTATACGTAGTTATTTGTCGTACCAGACAGTATTTCCAAATATTTGAATACCTATGGAGTTTAGTGGATTTCTCCCCTACAAACGCTGTTTGTCGCTGAGTAGCCGACCCCGCGAATTCCCCAGTGTATGCCTCGTGGTCTAGGTCAATCAGCGCCGCCATACATGACGGAGGTCAACTACTAAGCCACGCCTACCTCCGCTATTTAAGACCTGACCTCGTGGTGACCTCTCTCTTCTTCTAGCTACAGTCGCAGCAAGCTACACCACCTCCTCCGCTGCCTGGCGGCCCTCTCTCCCGCCGGCGAGCATGGCGACCCACAAGCTGCCCTCCTCCGAGCACCCTCCCCAACCACCTCTCTCTGCATCACGCTTGTAACCACGCTGCCACTTCCCAGCACTAAGCTGCATTGTACATCCAATACAACATGTATAGCCTACAGAGAGCACATTGTGAGTTTCCTTTCTCCATCCCATCCTGAGTGTGAACCCCAACAACTCGTACCCCACAAATGGTGACCCCACAGGAGCCCCCACATTTAAATTGCACCATGGCTCCCACAGGTCGAAATGCGGTCCTGCCCTGTGCATAGACGCATGCATGCTATTTTTTTATGGTATAAAATAGTATATGTTGCATCTTCATATATCCTAACCAAGTTGTTTATAGACAGGGACCACCTCTAAATAAATTTCAAACTGTTTTTCTGACCCCTTCTAGTCACTGTCTACACTTAACTCGCAACTTTCTCTAATGAGCCCTTTCCGTCTTTAAAGTTGCATTGCCCCTTGGTTCACCTCATACAAAACGAGGATATGAGTACTATAAATACAGTATAACCTAAATAATTAATTGACAAATAGAATTTAAAAGACTTGTGACCATTAAATATGGTTATTGTACCATTAAGGAGTCTTGCGGTCATGACTGAATTCACTGTGCTTATCTTCTTACACAACTGCCAGTGTGCATGTCATGCGTCTCATTAATCAGCTTGTTACTGGTGAAGTTTTATATTTCTTACTTGTTTATCTTTCACTATTCTCTTAAAACTTCGGAGGATAATGTTACTGTACAGTTAGGTTCGAAAGTTTGCTTCCTCCCAAAATGAAGCAGCATTGGCCCCAAATGAGATAAACAGCACACTCGCACCAGACAACAGTGAGGATAACTAAGTCTGGAGACTTATTCCCATGATCCTGTTTCACCATGGGAAGCTAGCTTTTGTCTGTGACTTTACCTGCACAACTTGTAACGTAATCAGCGATTCAGAGTTTGTGTAGTGAGACGAACACTACGGCTCACTGAGGTGGGTAGTAAGTACTGCAGTGCCAAAATGTTTATGAACATGAAAGATGGCAAATGGTAGAACACTACGCTGAGGTGTCTGTGGTTGAGGATAGCTTGTGCTGCAAAGAACCAAGTCAATGGTGCATGGTTACCATTATTCCCGCAGGACACTGTAGTCGATTCCTCCCCTACAAACGCTTGTCGCTGAGTAGCCGACCCCGCGAATTCCCCAGTGAATGCCTCGTGGTCTAGGTCAACCAGCGCCGCCTTACATGACGGAGGCCAACTATTAAGCCACGCCTACCTCCACTATATAAGACCTGACCTCGTGGTAACCTCTCTTCTTCTACCTACACCAACCAGCAAGCAACACATCCTCTTCCTCCTCCTCCTGCCTGGCGGCCCTCGCTCCCGCCGGCGAGCATGGCGACCCACAAGCTGGTCCTCCTCTGAGCACCCTCACCAACCAGCTGTCTCTACTCAACGCTTGTAACCATGCTGCCTTCCCAGCACCAAGCTGCATTGTACATCCAATACAATATGTATACAGAGAGCACATTGTGAGTTTCCTTTCTCCATCCCATCCTGAGCATGAACCAAACATAACGTACCCCACAAATGGTGACCCCCGGAGATTCGCACTCACACAGGATGGAGGAGAAACTGATCACTCTCCCAGTCTTCAAGCAACACGGAAGACTGGCTTATCCACACAGAGGCAGCTCTCATCGGCTCTGCAGCTACTGTCTCTACACCGCAGGTTAGACACCCTAGAGCAGCTCTGCTACTCTAAGCAGACAGCCACTCCTCTTCCTGCCCCAAGCACCACGTCCTACCGACCCCAGCACACCCGTCCTGCCTCAGACGCCGCCCCCGGCCCAGCAGTACCCCCTGCCACTGTCCTGGACCCTCCTCCTGATGCGGACCCTCCTCCACTCCTGCCTGGTGGCCCCTGCTCCTGACGCGGACCCACACACCCTTTTTTTCTCCCTCAGGTACCCCCTGCTACTGTCCTGCACCTTGCTGCTGTCGTGGACCCTGCTGCTGTCATGGACACTCTTCCTAACGCAGCCCCTGCTCCTGACCCAGGCCCACACACCCCAGCAGGCGCATCTGAGGAATCTCTGCCTGTCGCAAGGGAAGCACAACACTCATCGCCTCCACAACCCTCCTCCCCCCCCCTTTTCTCCCACAGATCGAGTGTATCTAGACAGAGTTGCCCCCCCAAGCGGCCGGCTCATCCACGCCCTCGCCGTTATGTCCCACATGTGGCATGCACCGCCCGTTCTGCCTCACATGTGCCATGCAACCCTGCAGACAACAAGTCTTCTACACCGCCTGGAGGGAAGGGGGAGTATTGTAGTGGATTCCTCCCCTACAAACGCTTGTCGCTGAGTAGCCGACCCCGCGAATTCCTCAGTGTATGCCTCGTGGTCTAGGTCAACCAGCGCCGCCATACATCACGGAGGTCAACTATTAAGCCACGCCTACCTCCGCTATATAAGACCTGACCTCGTGGTGACCTATCCCTCTCTTTCTACCTACACCAACCAGCAAGCAACACCTCCTCCTCCTCCTGCCTGGCGGTCCTCGCTCCCGCCGGTGACCCACAAGCTGGTCCTCTTCTGAGCACCCTCACCAACCAGCTCTCTCTACATCACGCTTGTAACCACGCTGCCACTTCCCAGCACCAAGCTGCACTGTAAATCCAATACAATATGTATACAGAGAGCACAATGTGAGTTTCCTTTCTTCATCCCATCCTGAGTGTGAACCCAACAACTCGTACCCTACAACACCACTAAGACCCACGTCGTGATAAACATAACCATAACAACCACCCAATTTGTTTATATAGTGCACGATGATGTCGCAAACCATTTAATTCCCACCATAATGCGCCATGATTTTCTGTAGCATATGTAGCATGCAACTAAATGCAGCCCTGTTCTCTGTGTGCAGTAAAGTCGAGTACCTTATTTTTATGAAGATACAGTATTTCTAGCTCTATCTTTAATTTCCATTGCTATCAAATCATACTCACTATTTCTTCCATTGAGTCTGTTCTATTAATCAACCTTATTGCATTTTCAACTACAATACAGTACTGTACTGTACAAGTGATAGAACAGGTGCATCAAGCCCCCAAAATAGTCCATTGTTACCATTGTCAAAAATTGACCATAACCCTTTAGAATTTAGAGAAAAATTACTGATTATTGAAGATATGTATCTCATTATGTCTATATAACAAGCATCATTGAAAATCATTTCAATATATCTATTAGATTCAAAAGCTGCCCAGACAATCACTCACAGACAAAGTACCACTATATTTCTATTTCCCCTGCAGCCTAGAGGTAACTAAGGACAATAATACTATTAAAAAGGCCATTAAAAACTAATCATTATTCATCATGTAATAAACTGAAACACAGTTCACTTTCAGTCAATTCTGTTTTAGAATAAAATCCAACAAACATTTCTTCATAATATTGTACTAGCAACTTTTTGTTTACAACCCCAAGGCTCTATTAGTCAGGCATATTTTTGTATTGCTGCTTCTTGGGCTACTCCTTCATACCACTACAGCTTCAAGTTTTCATGATTCATGAACTTCTGACATTCACAAAGAACCACAGATATAGTGTTCCACCCCTCGGTGGCATTTCTGAACACGCGGCCAACAATATATATTTTCGGTAATACTTGTTCTCGAAGATTTTTGCAAAGCAATATGATAGATGTAATATCTGTAAAGAAGGTTCGATTATGATTCCGACATTGCCACATGTTCGGAAAGGCCACCAAGGGGTGGACCACTATACCTGTGGGCAACTGTATACAATATGATTGACACAAATTACTGTGAACTATTCAACATTTTCTTTTTGTAAAGTCATTGATACAGTATACAATGTTAGTTTAGATTTTGTAATTTGATTAGATATAAACAAACAAAAGGATAGTAAAATTATATGTAGATAGTAATCCTTTTATTTACACTAGGCTAATTTACAAAATACCACAATACCAACACAGATATTACTTTACAAAATAATTACAACACTAGTTATTTAGTTACATGTATATAATACATGTAGAGTATTTAAAACAAAATATCCACAACACAAATTTGAGATGAAAATAAAGAGTACTGTTTATTATTACTTATGTTTACAAACTTTTAAAACTCCTCTTAAACTGCTTGGGAAACTGTTCTTTAGTTCCCCCCAAAATAATAATAATAAAAAAAAAATGGTTTGTAGGTTATCTTTGGTTTTACTTAAAACAATAATTATGCATTCATTCACTTTTCACTCTTCTTCTTCTTGTCTTTTTTCTTCTTTTTCTTCTTATCTTTCTTTTTCTTCTTGTGCTTACTTTTAGATTCTGCATCACTAGAATCAGTATCAGCTGCCTTCTTCTTCTTCTTTTTTCTCTTCTTCTTCTTGATGATCTCTTCATCTTCACTACTACTACTGCTTGAGGAACTACTACTGTTACTGGAACTGGTGCTAGATGATCTCTTCCTCTTTTTCCTCTTCTTACTCTTCTCTTTGACCTTCACCTCTTCCTTCACTTGGATTCCCAACATGGGAGTTGGGACACGAATTGGAGAATATCTGTGTGCCTTTTCCTCTTGCCTTGGTGGATCAGCTTCTTCTATAACAGCTTCAACTACTTCAGTAGGTGGAGGAACCTCAGTTACAGGTTCTCCAGCATGAACACCTTCACTTGATGTATCTGTTTGGATCTCCCCCTCCTCTAGTTCCTCTGGGTCTTTGACAGCTGGTGGTGGAGCCATTACAATACTGTCCAACTTTTCTTCATTAATGGATTTCATGTTACTTTCCTCTACACTCGGGGTTCCACCGTCTTCCTCTACATATGATTCTACTTTTGCAACAGAACTAGTAGATTCATCAATAAATTCAGTGGCTGAAGTTAAAGTTTGTGTGTCAGGGAAACTCTCTTGATCGGCTTGTTCTTCAACTGAAGGACTCCCACCTTCTCTTACTGTCTTTGCCTCTGGGTCTTCATCAGTGGATAATGCTTTCTTCAAGCCCTTCTGATCACTAATGTCACTTTGATCTTCAGTGGACTTTTCTAACACTTTTAAATCTTGACTTAGTTCCTTGGGTTCATCACATGTGTTTGAGTGGTCCTCAGGTACAGGAGATATATTCTTTTGCTGTCTACTTGGAGCATTGTTCTGACTAGGAATTAAATTTTTCTCTTCATTATCATGAGATTTCTCATCCTTTTCACTCTTTCTTCTACTCTTAATAGTACTATGTGCATCACTGGGACTAGGGGACCTCTTACCGAGTCTTGAGTGTCTCTCAGATTTTACCTCATTCTCTGGAAGACGTTTTGATTTTGATGCAAATCTCCGATCATCTAACCTTTCTGGGCTTGATGGTGCAGACCTTCCTCCTCTTGGACGCCCTATCTGGGATTCAGTCTTTGAGGATATGGTTATCTGAATTGACGGGCCACGTCTTTTTGCCTCTCGCCACTCTGTGCGATCCCAGTCTGGAGTTGGACTTCTTTCATCAATTTCCTTCTGTTTTTGGGTGTCCAGAAAGACTTTTCGAGGAGCTAACCCTCTCCCAGAAAATATTGCATGTTCTGCACGTTTAATTATATCAACAGTGACCTTTCTTTCTTCTTCTGGTGCTTTCTTTTCGGTTAATCCCTTTGGTGTTACAGACACCTCCTCATCCCTCTCCCACTTTGACAACTGGGGAAGTGGCAATGGTGAAGACACTTCTTTGGCTGTTGTCTCCGTGTCAAGAGCTCCTTCATATTGATTTGTGATGTCCCAATCTTTCTCCCTATTGGGTGTTGTATTATCATCAGGTACTTCTGTTGATGGGGGTTCAGCCTCTACGTCAGATTTCTTAGTTACTTCTAAAGTTTCATTTTCAACATCCACATCTTTACCACCCTCACTTACTTGGCCCTTCACCTTCTTTCTTTTATCCCTTTTCCTCTTTTTCTTTTTATCTTCTCCTTCATCCCCAGATATTTCAGCCTGAGATGCCTCAGTTGATGCCTGAGAAGCCCGGCGCTTTTCTTTTTTCTTTTTCTTTTTATCGTGCTTCTTCTTCTCTAATTTGTTAATACTCTCAGCATCTTTATTAACATTTTCTTTTTCCTTATTATTTTGAGTGTCTAACTTCTCATCCTTTTGTTTATTCTTCCTCTTTTCATCTTTTTCTTCATTGAGATAACTTCTACTCCTCTCATCCTTCTCTTGTGACCTTCCTTTGTGCCTCTCACTTCTTCCTTTATCCATTTCCTTGTCCCTCTCCAATCTTGAATCACTTCTGTCCCAGCGTGAGGTGCGAACAGATCTGTCTCCATCCCTGTCTCTTCTGGTCTCTCTTTCTCTTCTACTTTCATCTACTCTGTCCTTTCTTTCATGATCTTTTTCACCCTTTTGTGAATCTCTCTCTCTTCGTTCAGGATCTCTTTCTTTTCTATCCAAGTCCTTATCTCTTCTATCGCCATCTCTTTCTCTCCTGTCTAAATCTCGAGATCTTCGATCATAGTCTCGATCTCTTCTGTCTCCAGTCTCTCTCTCTCTTTTAAAGTTATCTTTTCTATCTCCATCTCTTTCCCTTCTATCAATATCTCTATCTCGTCTTTCTATATCCCTTTCTCTTCTATCTCTTACGGGGGATTTTTTGTAAGTTTTGCCTGGAGAATCATGTGATTTGCCTATAAATGCCTCATCTTGTGGTGTCACTTCCCGGTGATGAGACCCTGCCTTAAACTTCCCATCACGGTCACGTTCATCAACCCTCTTTGTATCATGACGTCCATGCCTGCTGTCATCTATGTCCTTTCGGGAACCCTCAGTGGCCCTCCTTGAGTCATTCTCTTTTCTGGCAACCTCATCTCTTCTTCCATCTCCTTCTTTCCTTGCAGCATTGAATCTCTTGTAGTCATCATAACGATCTGCTTCAGAAAGTCTGTGTGTATCTTCGGGATCACTCCTACCATCTCCAGGGCCTCTTCTTCCATCAAAATGTCTATGTTTTTCATCATCATCATCTATTCTTTTCCTATCAACATCAGGATATCTTCTCCAATCATCTTCTTCAAAGGCTTTGTGGCTTGAGTCATCCTCATGCCTCCTGATACCTTCTTTCACATCCCTCTCTCTTCTAGATCTGATTTCCTCAAAATCTCTTCCCGAGTCTCGTAAATCTCCAAAGCGTCTTCTCTCTCCATCCTGTATCCTTCCGCCTCGTTCATTTCTTCCAATATCTAGGTCATAACCACGCCTATTGTCTTCTCTTTCCCAAGGTACCGGTACAACTCCAATCAACCCCCGCCGATCATCACGTGGAGGTTGTGACCTGTCATAGGGATGTCTGGGCTCTTGAGTATGCTGCTCAAAACGGAAGTCTTCACCTTGCCGAAAACCTCCTCGATCTCTACCACGACGACCTCTATTGCCACGACCCCTTGAATCTTGAAAGTCTCCTCTGAAGTTCTCATGTCCATGTCCTTGAAGATCATACCTGGAAATACAAGGGATAAAACATTAATAATTATCTAAGATAACTGAAAACATGACAAAGTGACAACTAATTGGCTTAAGTGCAATATTCTGCCCTACTATATTGGCACCCAACCAGTATTCAATACATTAGTTCCATTCACTATAAAATGATCCATTTAAATTGTTTCTTTACTCTTACAAGCTCTTTCCCACAATACTGTAAAGTGGCCCAAACCAGAAGCATAATTTCTCTCAGTCTTTTTAAACTGTTGTTCATTTAATCTCAATGCTATAAGTGATTTGTTTTATAAATGTTCCATTTCAACAATAAAGCCCAACGACATCTATTTGATTTATCTCTGTAGCTCCACTCATCCTAGCACTGCCCTTTATATTACTGAACATGTAGAACCCTCAACACACTTCTTTATTCTCAATTTCTCATTAAATCACTGACAGAGCCTGTAAACCCCTTTTCAGTCTCTCTCTCTATACTCACAACCATGCCCATACCGCCTACATACACTCTAATTTAATTGGCTCTCCAAGAACTTTTCAATGCCACACAGTCTTCTTACATCTTTATCCATGACCCATAAAACCTGTGTACTTCCATAATAATTCTACTGTTCTCAGGTTTAATTTCTTGCTACCCTCGAACACCAGACATTTATATCCATAAAAATGGAACAAGTATTCCATGCATCAACCTTGCACACTGTAAACTCAATCCAAAAAGTACTGAGACCCCAGGTATAAGAAAGAATATGAAATTTCGGGCAAAAACCAACCCAACTGATACTCGAACACATCTGAGGTTATCACTCATTTTCTATTTCACTATACCCTGGGGGTCTCTATACTATTTTTTGGATTGGCTGTACATTGAAACTTAATGCCATACTGTAAGACACTGTGGTTGCATTATGCATCAGTAAAAGCAGTGTAACATGAAATGCATCTTCAGAAATTTAAAAGGAGACTAATTTCTTGACTTTCCCCTACTCGTATGTTAACTGTACAGTATTACTACATGCAGAAGCATCCACAAGCATCCTATACATTCACATCTATCTTTTAAACAATAACACCTGCAGTTACCTTCCATGAGGGTCCCATGGATTACCAGCCATTATGAAAGGGGACTGGTATTCTTCAGGATTCATGTACCGATCATACTCTCTCGGGATTCCATAATCTACTGGTGTCCTGAAATTTGTGAAAAAACATCAGACAGAGAATAAAATTGTTAATTGTATTATGATAAAGAAAGAACAGTAAACACGACTGTCATGCCTGTATTTTAACTGAAAATTCTACATGTACAATTTTTAAAAAACTTTGAAAACTAATGGAATGACTGAAGGCTGTTGTAAAATATACCGTACTTGTACTGTACTTGCAAAATGAAATTTGTGGAAGCCTGCAAGCATCATTATAATTATTCACATCAAGAGGAAAGCACTGGGATTTATCTTGGGGGAGGACTACATATTATTCCCCAAATTTACCCTTCCATGATAACAACCATTATATAAAATCATATGATACCACTAACCTTAATGGTGACCGTGTGTCTGAAAGTGGCAGCACAGGTCGCACAAGCAGTGGAGATGACTTTGTCCTTCGGTTTGGGCTCGGTGTTCTTAAAAATAGAAAAACAAACTCAGAATTAACTTCTGTTCTCAAAATTCAGTCTGGTTTCGCTTTTCAAATAGAAGCATATTAACTTTGTGTGCGCGCGTGTGTGATAGAATCACCAATTAGGTAAGCCAGTAAAAACTAATTTACAAAAAGATAAAAGGAAAAATTATGAAGTTATTTTCATTTTTGTCAACCCAAAATTGTCTAGAAAATATATACAGTATATATATGTGTATATATATATATATATATATATATATATATATATATATATATATATATATATATATATATATATATATATATATATATATATATATATATATATATATATATATATATATATATATTTAATTTACCTGCTTAAAGATAATGAATGATTTGAAATTGAGCGTTCTCTGGAAAATGAAGGTGAGCGTTGTGATCGGTACGATCCAAGGCCTCTGGGTGGTGTGCGGCTCCACTTGTGCCTTATTGGAGAGCGAGGCGACCTTGCTCCTGAGCCAATTACTCTGCTCCGTGATCTTGAGCGGGAGCGGGAACGTGACCAGGATCGGCGGGGTGACCGTGACCTTAATCTAGAATGGTAACGGTGTGGAGGAGACCTGACGAAAAGAATCACAGCATTTTAACAAATTTTACTTGGTGCAAGTACAATTGAGTGATACTGTCTCTGAAATACAGTACTTCTAATGGGTACAGTTTTGACTGTGGATGGATATTAGATAATCAGAACAAATGTGAATGAAAAGTTTGTATGAAGACATTACAGCAAAAACATCATGATGATAAATAAGGGAGATGGTGGAGATCACATATTCATGTGGATAGAGAGGATTACAGGAGGGAGACATTCTTTAGCAGTAAATTTCCTCACCTGGAACGTGGGGACCTGGATCTGCTTTTGCGATACCTTCGTGCCCTTTCATCTTTTTCCCGTAGATGTTTGTTGAAGAGGGTGAGTGGATCATCAATTGGTCTGTAACAAATTGCACAGCAAATGTATTAGTCTTACTGACAGTATTTTAGACTATTTAATTCCTGAAGTAATGCTATTTTACTTTAGCCAATCCATGGAGACAAAGACTCAGTCAAAATTTTGATGTAGCTATTAAATGCAACAGGTATACCAGTACAGTATATAATTTTCTTACAAAACCAATGTACACCAAAATATACTAATAACTTTGAAAGAGTTCTTAATGCAGCTAAACAGCTTAAGCAAAGTTATGAACAGCTTCATTTTCCTAAAATAACTTGGGTAATAAAACTTACTCAAATTCCTTATAAGGCAGAGGATGACCTGAGTAGCCAGGTGCAGGGTTTCCAAATGTTGGAGGGGGTACTCTGTTGGAAAATTAATTAATTAAAATGAATTACATACAATGTAGTACAATATAAAAAATGGAACAAAATATATATAAGTACCTCTCTACTTCAATACATAGTACTGTATACAGTGGACCCTCCATTAACGAGCGGTTCAATTTACGAGATTTCAGTTAACGAGTTACCTCCCGTAAGGACTTTCAGTTCTATTAACGAGTACAAATTCTATTAACGGCAGCCTTACGAGAAACACTTTTTGGTGTGCTTCAGCTGATCGACTTGTCCGCCAATAAACGGTTCAATTTTTACCTTTGCTTCTAGTAAATACCAAGAAAGTTGTGCTCTTGAATATTTTTTTCATTTTTACATTAAAATTATTGGTAATTCTGATATTTAGTTAACATATTGATAATATACAGTGCAACGTTGGTTTAAAGAAAAAATCTGGACCCGGATTTTGGAAGATTGACAAAAAATTTGGGGGTTCTCAGCTAAGAAGTACTCCCAAAACAGGATGAAGGTAGTTTTAGGCTTAAAGTTTTTATCGTATAAAATGTCAGACTAAACTTAGCAGAATATAACCTGCATTGCTGGAATCCTTGGAATACAGCAAATAATTTGAATATAGACATCATATTTTGCACAAGAGATAAAAATTTTAGTCCTTTGGTGTAGTACATTTTTCAACTCGTATTTTTGGATAGATATACTGTACGTAACTTTCTTCATTTATTTTTACTCATTTACATGCACACACCATCCTAAATACATATAGTTAATTCAATTACCAACATACAGTACAGTACTTTGTATGTACTTTTTAATTAATTTTAAGGGAATTCTGTGAGTTGGAACCAATTACCCAATGTCCCACTGAAATAATAGATTCAGTTAACGAGTGACTCTGTGGAACCAATTGTGCTCGTTAATGGAGAGACCACTGGATAAGTATTTCTCTAAAGTTGACAAATACATGACAAATGCACTACATTAAAAGGGAATTTACTGAGCTAACATTATTATTCATGTGTGAGGCAAGGATTCAGGATGCAAGTGGAAGAAGCAAATTAGAAGCAAAAGGAATTATGTGTTTGAGAACAATAAGTGTGATAAATAGGAAGTTGAGAATAAGAAAGACTACGGACATGTTGGAATCAAAGATGTGTAGGGAAGTGAGTAGACCAGGGTAGAGCAGGGCTACTACTCAGGTGATTTAAACAAATGGAGAGAATGGGATGTGTACAGTAAAAGTTAGAGGTAAATGGAAAGAATGTGAGGGGGAAGACTTAGAAGATGGAATAATGAGTAGAGGATGTATTGGAAGTGAAGGGAGATAAGTATTCTGGAAGCAGGTGTGCATGAATAAGCAAAAGCAAGGAAGCACAGTATGTAAGTGATCTTGAGAAGGATTTCTGTGAAATGGCTAAGGCAAACCAAACTTGGTGCCATGCTGTAAAATGGGAGGAATGTAGCAGGACACATCATTGCAGCAGGAAGACTGAGCTAATAACATTGGAAAAGAGAAACTGAGTGAGAGTATTTGTTAGTTTCTGGCCACTCTAGAGTAATTGGGAAAGGGGGGGGTTGAAAAGAACAATTCAAAATTATCCTTTGAAATGTATAAATGGTATTTCTATATGACACAGAATTATTCTAATAAAAGTAAGAACATTAAACCATTCTCAAGAAAAGAAAATGGTTCAATAATGTAAATATACCATTTACTTATGGATGAAAGAAAGGGAAGCCAATGCTCCCACTCATGGTCATCTTCTTTGGACACATTTACTTTTCCCAAACACCCAGTAGTCTACTGCATTTTCTCAACCTTCACTGACCTATTATGACTTATTTTCTCATTCTTTTTCTACCATGTTTCCTTAAACAATGCTCTTCTTCCTCTTTCCAAATTCTGCTGACTCTCCGTGACAGACAAATCATTACATGAAATTTTTCAACATATTGATCAGGTTTTTATTTGAGTCTTCTAATACTAGGAGGTGACTAATAATTTGAGGAAGACTTGATGATATGACCACCTAGGAGATAATATAACCCCCCCAAAAAAGAGCAGCAAAAGACTGCATTTGTCACATATACATTTCTTTCCTTAAATTGCAAATGAATGGCAGCCACTTTTTTGGGGGTTTATCACACATTATCAGTTTCTTCAGCGATTATTATATAATGCAGTATTCAAATATCTCAGTTTGGGTTTTTCCTTTTGCTTTGGTAGGATTCATTCACCTCAACTCTTTTTAATACAATTAAGTGGCAACTGCTTTAATATCTAAAAAGCCAAAACAGAAAGCCTCTGGCATATGCACTGTGTTAAATCATATTGTTGGGATGGATTTTAACTCGAAGGCTACAGGCAAAATAACCAGTTTTACATCACAATTTATGAAAAAGACTTCCCTTAGGTAAAGCATATATATATTATTACATAGTAGTGTTTGTGATTCATTCCTCAATATATAACAGCTTCTGCTAGTCAGTCTTTCAAAATTATTTTGCCCCTTGCTGAAGATGTGGAGTTTGTTGGTAACCTGAATTCTAGGGTAATATTCTCTGCTCTGAAAGGTGGGAAACACAAACAAAACATACATATAAATAAAAAAACTAATTAATTAAATATAACCTCTTTAAAAAGTTTTTGTGGAGAAGACTAAAAATTTGGAATACTGAATTACTGTACTGGAAATATGACAATTTAGTTGAAAATTTCTAATGCAAAGTTACACATAAAAGAACATAATAAAGATGACCAAGGTGCAGAGACGAGGGTAACCAATTACAGATGGGAGATACAGTATCTTTAGGGTTTGAATTTCATGAAGCAATTACTTATCATGCTGGAAGGTTAGCAAACACCCAAAAAGAAAATAAGCCAACACAGAAACACTAAAAAAGTTGAAAGTTGTGCACAGAAACAGCGAGGCACAACTCACGAGAGGTCAGGTGAACCCACATGAAGGGGCCCTGCTGGTATGTGCTGCTCCTGTACAACTCCAGCATGACTTGATGACACCACAGTGGTAGTGGGAAGTGAGGTCCCTATACTTGTTGGGAATGGCCCACTACTCACAAAATGAAAATAAAGTCAATGCACCTTGCTCCTGCTTATCTATTTTCTTTAGCTAAATACAAATGACATATAGTACATGTATTGCCATAATTACAGCTCAATTATAGGGGTCCTCGATATACGTCGCTTAGAAATACAATACAGGAAGAATTTTCATTAAACAGTGCGTGTTTCACATGTATGTTGTCTACGCCATGCCCCATTTTATATTAAGTCTGTGCATATCCGAATATGACACATAAAGTGTTAAAAACAACTAGTATAATGAAAAACTACTATAATCAGTAATAAAAGTTCCCTAAAAGTTTTAAGTTTCTACAACACCAAAATACATCCGTCACCTCTCACACGTCTGTGAGCTGTGTCATTGTTATATGAAAGTAACAACAGAATTTGCAGAAAAGTGTACATTCTGAGTGGAAAATGGAGCGTATTTGAGAGTAGCATGTGGTTTGGAAACACACTGTGATTCACCGGACTACTGTATTCCTCAGCAAGGACATTTAAGTGACAAGTGTTTTAACACCAAAATCTGAAAGTTTAGAAAACCTTATCCAGTTCTTATACAATGGAAGGTTTGTGTGTAAAGAATTGGAGTGAAAAAAAATTACAAAGGTGCGAAGCTGTGGATAGGAGGTGGAACAGGGAGGTTGTGCTGTCTGTAGTGAGGTTGAGGACAACTCGCCCTCCTGCACTTGTCAGCCTGCGATCCCTTTGACAAGTCTTTATGCAATTTCATCATAATTCCTATACTATTTAAGTTCATTTGGTGCTGGGTTAATAAAATATTATCATTAAGTAATAAATTTTCCTGACAAAAACGAAACAAAAATCCCACACTCAAGTGACTCAACTCTAGATGAGTTATTGCATATTAAATTCTGGTGGCTTTGTTTACACAGTGCAAACAGCTGATCAATCACACTGCCCCTCACCATGCTTCCCACAACATCTCTCTTCAGCACTTATTATATAATATTGTAGTGTATTATGCACCTGCATATACCCTAGTTTGCTTATTAATCGGTAGTCTTATTACACAAGTAACCAAATCGAGCTATCATATTATCACCTAAACGCAACAAATAATGTTGTTAGGAATGCATCTCCATATCACTGCTATACAGTACAGTATGTTATAATAACCCCATTTTAAGATGATTTGCTAAAACCTCTCTCTCTAGGAACACATCCTAGGCTCTCATGAAGTATTACTGTACATGGTGGAATGCATCTACCCCTAATTACATTAATTTTTAAGGGAAAAAATTCCTTATTATAAAACATTTCACTATAAGTCACATTTCTCTGGAACACATCCCTGACATATAATGAGGACCCCCAGTGCTTTACTGAACTTCAATTTGATAAGAAAATGAAGGACAAAATCTTCACTGCATTACAGTATCTCCAACCATAACAAGTAGCCAAAACACTAACACTGAATTTCTAAGTGTGCTGCACACTAATAACCTTTAAATCTTAAAAATTAGATATGTACCATATAGAGAAAGTAAAACTACAATTTAGCTTTACATGGGATAAAAACTTGGTCCCAGGACCTGCATACTCTATATGACTGGAACTAAATCTAAGTAATATTTTACATTTTCCTGTCATTACTTAGTCTCTATAAAGCGACCTTATGTATACAACAGTTATTACTAAAGACTGAAAGCATTGATTTTCACCTTTTCCCAAGCACCAGCATACTTATCTGCCATCACTACTCGGCTAAAAGGTGCCACTTCACGATCAACCCCCAAAATTTTAGTTTGTTACAGCAGCCCAACAGAGGAGGAAAGGAACCCGAGTCATCCAATCTAGGCCGAGTTTTCTACAGGGATCTCAAGATGAATCCCTCACTTTAACTTTGTGCTTGGCTTCAGCAATCTATGTATTTTAAACTACTTAAAAAGGGTGGTAGGAAACAATTAAAAGATCCTCCAAGTGATTGTGCAGTTATTCATTCCACAGTTGGAATTAAGTCACAAATGTCCAAAACTGTAATTGTCTAATCAAAGTAGTGACTGGCAAACACCTTTGTCAATGCTCTGGCTCTTCCCCAAAGAGATTTCATAAATATTCCTATAAAGAATGCCAAAGAAGACAACTCCACCTAGTTTATATGTCCCATGCAAGCTCACTTTTTTGAGTGATAATTTTTAAAGCTTGTTTACTGAAATGATCAGTTACTCTCAGACAAGTCTCAGCTGCCTTGACATAGTTAATGGTGAGAGCTAACCTTTTGCTCCCAAACTTGGCATGAATTTCCAACCTGCCAAAACAAACTGTTTATTGGGACCCTCAAACACCAAAGCCTGTAGCCCTGTTACAGGACTGAATATAAGAACCCAGTCTTGGGACTTCATGCCAGTCCTAATTGACAATGTATATTCGAAAACATCCTGTCTTGCTGTGACCATTACTCCTTATGATTAGAAAAAAAAATTACCAATACTTCTTTAATTAAACTGAGAAGTTTAATTGAGTTGTTTAGTAACTGGAAACGTTCTTACAAAGCAATGAAAACCCAGTTAACATCTAAGCATAGACTAATTTTTCAAATAGTTCCAGTCATAAGCCTAAGTCATGGGAACCTTGGGTTTTCAACCAATGGAGTTGTCGACTGTACATGAGTCACCCAAGCTTAACACATATCAGGGTTGCACTCAGAACTGACACAGCTGTTAAATACTCCTTCCATATGAATGCATTTAAATATCGATCTTAATTCCATCATCGAGAAAATCAAGAACAACAGTGTGTAAATTACTACTTCACAAGGTGGGAGTGAGAAAAAAAAAATGTGTTCTGTGCAACTCTGTGACAAAAACAAATTCAATGATAAAACTAACCCAGGAGTAAAGGCAGGATACCGTGTTGTAGGAACTGCTACAGGAGGTGCACGGTTGGGTGGACCTGAAAAACAAAAACGTAATTCATCTAAATATAAAGAACAATAAAATACTGTATGTATATATTATGGCATCAAGTGGATTATGGAGACATTATAACAATAAGAATGAATTAACTTTTGCTCTTGGTTTCAGCCATCTGTAGTATTGCAGAAAAGATTTGCAAGTGGAAAACAAAAAATAAATATATATACAAAAATTACAGTACCTCTAAAACGCAAAGGGACTTTACACTATCACTCAATTTTACTTTTTTTTTGTTCAAGATAAAGAATTTTGAAGTTGGAAATATAAAAAATATTGCAATGTATAATCCAGGGTACATATAGTACACTCACCTGCAGTAGCAAATGTGGAAGGTACAGGATAGAAGGGAGTTTCCTTAGGTGGTGACTGGACAAAGGCACCAGGCGGTGGTACAGTGGGGTCAAAAGGTACAATATTATCAAAGCGGTTTCCACTAAGCTCTTTACTTTCTTTCTCAATACTCTTGCTTCTGCTTCTGCTTCTACTTTTGCTCCTACTCTTTACACTCTCTGAGTTTAGTCTACTGCCAACCCATGATTCTTCCATTCCATCTCCTTTACATTCGACACTTAACACTGCCTCATTGTGTACATCATGGATCATTCCTTTTTCTGTATCAGCTGATTTTGCTTCTTGACTTCTGTGTGAGTGCCTCCTCTCCTTTCTTTTTCTACCTTCCTTTCCTTCTTTCTCTTCCTCAGATTCATGTCTGCTGGCCTTACGTTTGCTTTTCTTCTTTTTGCTCTTCTTGTGTTTTCCTTCTACTTCTATTACAGGTTCAACAACAGTTTGCATCGGACTATGGTCTTCTCCTTCTTGATGGTGCTCTTCGTCTTGGATCTCCTTCCCTTCAATTGGAGGGTCACCTTCCTCTATAGATTCACTCAGTACTTCAGGAGCCATAATTTCTTCCTTTTCTACAATATTTTCTTTGTCAGAGTCTCCTCCATTTTCTATAGGCTCCTCAGCACTGTTGGGCCTGGACGGGCTGACTGGATGGATAGGTGCTATGTTAGATGTCTGATCTAATGTTTTAACATTAACTGGGCTGGAGGATCTAGCAGGGCTCCGAGGAGGTGTGGGTGTGTTGCTCGTGTTCACCATATAGGGAGGGATGGAAGACAAGGGTTCTGTTGCACCTTTTTCTAGTTTTTTATCAATAATATCCCTGAAAGTAAAATAAAAAGAAAATGACTTAAATATTATGTATATAAGTTTATGAACATAACTATCCGTGATAAACACCCAAGTTTATTTAAAAGTTCCAATGCACAATGTATAGATAGGAAATGATCTATCAAGAAAACAGTCCCCCAATTTTCTCATTTTTGAAAAATTTGGAAGCTTTTGTGAGTCAACTATTCTTGCCATTCAAACTCCATATATGTTAGAAAACAGTACCTGTGCTACTAAAAATTGCCATGAAATAAAAAATGTCCCCCCCCTTCCACCCCCCAAAAAAATTATTCGTTACTTTTAGCAATACATACCTTGACTGAGATTCCTCTCAAACAATTACTTGAGCATACAGGTAATTCCATATAAAAGTGTACAGTTTTGTAAGATGAGGTAGGATATAAACAGTCCTTGATTGATTATAAAATACTAGCTAAGGGAATTAAAAAGAATGAGGCTGATATAAAAATAATAACAATGATGACATGATCAGACCACTCCCGGATATTTACAAAACATAAACTGAGAAGATGGGCTTACAAGACCCTGACACCTCCCTAAAATGGGAGTAAAGTGGGAAAAGTCAAAGGGAGAAAGTGATATAACAACATTGGAGAAGTTAGATAAGGCTGTAAAAGAAAATGAATAGAATAATGACACGCAAATACTAGAGAAAACCATATGCACTATTTATGGATCTGGAGAAGGCATATGACTTGGTGAATAAAAAGACACTGTCAGAAGTGATGAAGGAATTCTACCAGAGCAATAAGGCATGTATGAAAATAGGAGGAGGATTATGGATAGAAGAAAAGAGGCAGGGATGTGTGATGTCCCCTGCATTTGTTAATATATTTATGAACAAGAGTGGCCAGGGAAATAAAAACAAGGGTGACTGAGGCAAAGAAGATACTGGAGTTGGAGGGTGGGTTGTGGCTATTGGTAATATGTCTCTTAACACAAATGAATTCCTGATTTTTGCAGAGTGAAAAACAAATGCCAAATTTGGTGAATAACCTAAACAGGGTGTTATAGAAGGAAAATGAAGGTAAATGCTACTGTAATAATTTTTGAGGAGGGAGTTAAACATACATTTCCTTCACCTATCCAGCAATATGGCAGGCAATGGCTTGAAAGAATAAGAACAGACTAGAAAATGTTGATTATGTCCCTACCTAGATAGAAAACTTAAACCAGAGGCACAAAGAAAGGCAAAGGTTTATGCCCCTTGCCAATGGTAGCCAGGGCATAAAACAACAATCAAGACGTGGAAATTTTCAGCAACTGTTTCTAGAATGTCTTTTTAACTCGAATATGAGCTGGTAACCAAAAAGTTTAAATAATATTATGAAAGTAAAAATTGACACATGAAAACAAAGAAATTCTTTTATGAACTTCATACATACCATCCATTTTCAAACTGAGTAGCTTTGATGCGGAGGTAACGATTTGGGATAAGTGTGTCTGGACTGATTCCCTCCTTATCGCAGGAAGGGCACCTTGTTTCTTCAGAATCCAAAAGATGATTGCGAATACCTAGATGAGAGAATGAACATGTAACATGAGGACTGGATATTTTCTTAATGACCTACAATGCTAATCTAAACTTGCTTATGTAATTTCCATAATAACAAGAATGCATAGCACACAATCTCCTAATAACAACCATAATCTTGACAAGTTAATATATTTATTCATTATCTCTTCTTCTCCTGTACACAAATACAATATTCTACATCCAACATCATCAGTCATTCCATACAGCCATCTCTATAACTCATAATATTTTTTGACATACAGTACAACTCATTGTTTTACCAAGCTCAACATATGACTCACATCACCTTTTAAATTTCCTGCTTCCATCACTTTTCATCATTTCACGTACATTTGTCACTTTCACAGCATTTTACAATTTGAACCAAGTCCAAGGGTGCATACACTTTCTAGCCCAGAATATTACTATATAAGGTAGAGGAGAACCTTCTCTCCCACCGATGAATCAGGTTCTAGGTACACTTACAGTGTAGCACTACTGATGGTCAGCTAATCTTTCTCAAATTTCACAATGTGCAATAAATGAATGATAAATTCACATTCTCTACCATCTCTTGTTCTCTCTTTTATTCTCGTTTCTTTCCTACCTTTGTAACCTTAAGCAGACAACCCAAAATCTTTTCATACATTCTTCTTTCCACACTGCTAGAAATTGGTGACTGTTAGATATCCAGTACAGTACAATTTTCACATTAAGCTTTCTACTACATCCCATATTTAACTTGATGAAATATAAAGCTATTTAAAATTTTTTGCTTCTCATAAATATCATGCAGTCCTCTATATAATCTAAGCTCTAATTAAATAATAAAAAATACATAACTAAGTTAACCTTACGAGTTTTACCCTACCACAGTACAGGGCAAAATCATATACACTACTGTACTTACAGTCATCACAAAAAGCAGTAGCACAGCATGGGATGAGAACAGCATCCCTTAACAGCTCCTTGCAAATAGAACACACAATTTCTTCCGGAGGTGGCGGTCGCCCAGGAGGTGGAGCACCTCTTTCTTTATCCGGTTTACCCCTGTTGCAAGGAAATTATAATATTCTACAATCCAATACACTGTATGTCTTGATGATTAAGTATCCCAATACTTCTCTCTCTTGTACTGTATACCTGTAATTATGTACCATATACTGTAGTCAGAGTGGTGTCACATGAACAATTCAAGGTAAAAGAGGACAGTAGGTATTAGGCAGCTACCAAACAGGGAGGTACTACCGCCTGGGAAGATATTGGAAGCATAATGTGTTGTCTATGGTAGACTCTGCTGCCACATGGCATCATGAAAATTGTGACCAAGTCTCAAGTTGCTAATCTGACTTTCTGCCTCATTTACACATAATTGCAGGGTCTCAATTGTTTCACTTACTATTGACAACACAACATACATATATTGTATCTCACTTTTGATCTTTTTTCATTTTTGTATTTCTTTATGGTTCTTTATTATTATTATTATTACATTTTAGCCCCCCCCAGGCCCTGATGTGGGTCAATGACCTGTGCCCGGGTGGGCTAATCCCTTATAATAATAATAATAATAATAATAATAATAAAAAGAAAAGAAAAAAGGTAAGATGAAATCTGAGGGAAATATGCTACTGCATAAACACTTTCACAGGCAATATTATATCATCGAGGGCACAATAATAATCATTTATTTGTATTCAACAAACTTTTCAAGATTTATGCCAAGTACCATTATTGGCATAAACTGTACACTATTTATTTGTATACACTGTACTGTAAACAGTGACCCCACCAGATTTAAGCCTTATTATTTCTATGATACCTAGGATGTACCGGAACCCAAATTTCAAGTTCTGGCCGGAATGTTCAAGTCAGTATCAATGGCCAGTACCGTTTTTTTCCGGCCATTCTGTATTATTACTGTACTGTATTTTATGAATATACTAGACCAAGAATTATGCACTACATTGAAAGGAGATTTATGGCTCTCAAATCCATTGATACACAGGGGTCTTATACCTGCCTATGGATACCATTACAAAGCTTTTGTTATTCTTTTCATTTTCTTATGTTGTGATTTTTCTTCAATGAAAAACCGAAAAGCTAAATTTATTTCCTTTATCATTTATTTTCATTATCATTATTTTTACCTTCACATGAACAGTAACAGGCCCTGATTTTATCTCCCTAATAACACAGAGCTGGATAACAAGGTGAAAATGCTAACTTTTTTTTTATCTTACTAAAATTTTATTTGTTCAAGTCAAAAACATTACAGAGGAAGCAATTACTGTACTGTACTTACATATCAAGCAGACGAACAAATTTTCCTGATGCATTGATCATAACACCAGGAACACTCGGGTCATTCACCTCCACCAAGAACTTGGATGGGATGCCAGTGCTCTTACGTAAGTCTTGCTGCATCAGAGAGAGAGAAAATTGAATCATAAGCTTTGTAAAACAAGTGATCCAAATACGATTTTGTCTTTCTGAATTAAAAAAAAAAATATATATATACAGGTATATAAAAATATCATTCTCCAAACAGCTATATAACCTTCAATATGCATATATTTCAAGCTAGAGAAAACTTACTTCAGTACTTACATTATTAAGTGGACACATGCTAACCCAGTGGCCACTCTGATGGCACTTGTAGCACTTATAATCCAAAGGGACAGACCCCATCATTCTGCTGATTCGAAGTTTTACATATCTGTGGAAAAGAGTTCAAGTATTAGTTGAACATGTGTTGAGGTTTTGCTGGGACCCTCTCAATCAGTCTCATCCATACATTTTAAAACAATCATCCCAGGAGTTTAAAGAAGCCATAATAATGTTTTTACTACAGTATATGTATAGGTATAAAGAATATATTATCACTGGTGTGTACAGGTATATGGACTCAAAAATCTGTTGTGGCAAATCTGAATATCACAACTGACCATGAAAAAAGTAATCCTTGAAATGACTTTAAGTATACTGTACTATATATACAGTATTGGTACAGTATATTGTTAAACAGAATCAAATGAATACTGATAGAATGACTCAATCACAACCAATTCCATTTCAGGACGCTATCATCCCCCCAAATTCTGAAATAAATATGTTAGGCCTCACCATTTCCTCCAATATGTCCTGGAAAGCACACATCCTTAGTATAACTAAAGCTGCCTCCCGAAAGTTGGGAATGCTGTACAGATGCCGCAGCTACTTCACTCCTGAGCAAGTGCTCCAAGTATATAAGGGATTCATTCGTCCTAACTTGGAGTACTGCTCTCATATCTGGGGTGGCTCTTCTTCTGTCCAACTATTAGATAGGGTGGAATCAAAGGCATTTCGTCTTATTAACTCTCCTCCTTTAGTCGACAATCTCTCCCCTTTCTCTTCGCCGCAATGTTGCTTCACTCTCTCTCTTTTACAGGTACTTTAACGGGCAATGTTCAGGGGATTTGGCATCCTGTGTACCGCCGGTAAGGCCGTGGGTTCGTAACACACGTCTTGCCCGCGGTGCCCACCATTTCTCTGTGGATATCGGTCACACGAGAATAACCCATTATAGTACCTCCTTCTTTCCTCACACAGCCAAACTGTGGAATGCTTTGCCTTCCTCTGTGTTTCCATGCTCTTACAATCTGTCTCACTTTAAAAAGCTGGTTTTCCGGCATCTTCGTGTTGTAGATTAATACAGTATAACCTTTTTTCTATATTTTCAATTTCTTTCCTTTCTTTTTTTTCGCCCCCCAGGCTCCGTTGTGGGTCGTTTGACCTGTGCCCGGGTTGGCTAATTCCCGTAAAAAAAAAAACTTAGGGGGCAGGAGTTCTTTTTCCCATTATCTAAACCCCACTACACTTTGGCCACTTCATAATTATGATAGTGTCTTGTGAGGATCAGTCACAAATGATCCCTCAGAGAATTCTGATTCTCATATTTATACCTGTCATTACAATATGTTTCTTATATTGCAGATCTTATCATGTACTGTACTTACTTTGATGGGTGATAAGCCATTGTAGATTGTGCGACCATAGCGTTAATCTTGTCATTTTCACTGCCATCCATCCGGGTCAGGTCCGTCACCTAAGGAAATATTATGAAATTAAGACAACTACACTAGCTTAGGTTTGAGAAGTATCTTACAAGTACCTGTACTATAGTATTCTGCAACTTGAAGTGTCATCAGTATCTAGCACGACACTTTTCATCATTAGAGCTGAGAGTGGCAAGCAATATTTTCTCAAGTGCACTGTAGACAATTGATAATCTTGCATATTTAGTGTTGGAGATTGAGGAACAACAATTAAGCATTTGGTAAAGAACTCTCCCACTATGATTGAAGTAAGTTGTGATTTCACTGATCTAATTTTTAAAGATATTAGAGGACAAATGTGTACTTCTAACTCTAATGATTCTGCAACAGTGTTAGAATCCCTCTTTCTGACTCAAATCCATTATTCTAGGTGGTGGAGTGGATGATTACCTTTGTCCACAACTGTACCATTATTTAGGAAGAGCTACTGTTTAGAAGAACTCTTTCCAGATGATCTTTTGTACAAATCATTTTTACAATTGTATATACTACCTGTACTGTACAGGTATTCTCAACATTAACAATCGGTGTGTCAAATGCCAAGCATTTGATGATATAACTTATTCAGCTTCCAATAACTAATCAATTTCTACATATTGTGACAGTTCCTACGGACACCAAAGGATAATGGAGTTTACCTGATAAGTCAATAAAAGATCTGTTTTCAGGTGAACTGCCAAGTATAAAATTAAGTCCTTATGGCCACTTATATTGGAAAATGTTGTGTTTCCTCTAAAATCATGGACTTATCAAGGAAACTTTCCTTAAAGATATAAGAAGTTGCAAAGTAGAACTATTATATAAAGCGAGAGGACAATATCATAACAGAACAGAAAGTTTGGGTACAATAATGGTAAACTGTTTGATCCAGATCACTGAAATAACTTATTAGATATTGTACTACTTTAACATATTCATAAAGCAAACCTTGCATCATCTCACCAGTTCTCTATTTACTTATATCAAAACATCTCAATTATTCTGGAAGATCTCTCTCAGTATATTTGACATGAACCTCATGACGACCTAACTGGTTAATAGGTTATACCTGTACAGTACAGTATAACCTTAATGTGGTCAGTTCAAGTCAGTTTTATGTGGTCCTATAACTTGAGTACAGTATATAGCACACTATCCCTGTACACAGTATCAACTACTGTGTGGGGATTACACTAAACACAGGATCCCAGTCCTTTGAAAAAATGATCTAACCTCAAGTATGGAACTGCTTTAATTTCACATTGTAGTGATATCGTGAACTTTAAAATGCAACTCTGTTATTATACTACATTTAGTGAAAGATAAACAACCACACTCACACAATATTAAAAAAAAAGTTTTAACATCTAATTAAACTAATCAATCTGGCTTATTTTTGCAAATGCTTTGGTCACTCGGGTTAAGACATGAGGCATCACCTAAAGCAGGGGACTATATGCCAATCTGACATTCTGAGATTTCAGTAATTTGGGGGGGATTTGCTGCCCCGTGAGGATCTCGGGAAATTATTTTTCAAGCCTATCTCTCACAGGATTCTAGTAAGCTATGGGTGTAATATGTATATCAACCAACAGAGTATTGAAAACAGAAAAACCCTTAACTCAAATTCACACACTTGGCGTTGACGCCCCTGCTTTAGGCGATGCCTCATATATCACACATAGCTATTAATCAAATAACTAACTAGGACCTTAAAAACCAAACTTACTGACAACAGAATTGGACAAGAAAGAAACAAAAAATAAAGACTCACCTCTTTAATCTTTCTGTCAATTTCGGCAGCTTCAGCAGCATCTTCTGTCTGTTGGTAGAAGACAACCTGTAGAAACTTGCTTTCCCCCCCACCCAGGTGTGGTGCCGTGATACCTCTATGTGTGCCAACCATTTCTTGTGCTTTTCTTATATATCCTCTAACACTCACAATATATCCCCTTAATGTCACACAATACTATTAATCTCTTGGCTGATTATTAACCGACACTGTTCATTAAAATGTGTCAGTGTAAAAGCAGCCAAATTTCCCCCAAAATGGTTAAAATTCAGTAGGTTTATCACTTGGTGAACCCCGTTACAATTGTTTTATATTCATCAGCAGAATTTTACTTCCCAATTACAGTATTCCAAGACTGAAAGCATCAAAGATCTGTTCCCCTGTGCACTACAAGAAATGTGTCAGTGTGAAGGCTTAGTAGTTTTAATTTTTTTTCCCTTTCAATCCAAGTGACCAGAAACAAAAAATCCCTAAAATAAATACTGTATATAAAGGACCAGGAGGCATCCTTCTCAAAAGTTTTATATATAAACAATAATTTGGGTATTTCAATGTATGAATTTTCACCATACTGTACAGTTAACATATTCTCTCATACAAAAATGTCAAGTGTTGAATTCTGTACATAACTCTTAAACAGCTATAAACATCAACCAATGTCAGCTGTAGGGATGGCAGCTAACATCAATGGATGTTTGATGTTTCTTGCATTCCAGTTTTTGCACATAAGGGGCAGATTAGGAATCCTTACCCACCATTTAAGGGTTAATTACAGTTGTTATAAAAAATATAACAATAATAATAATAATACTCCCATAGGTTCTTGAGTAACCAAAAAATTTCCAGACCTGAGTTTTAGTCACTCAAGAAGTGGGTGTGCCATTTCCTTAATTTCAGGTTGGGACGAGCCAAGCAGAAAGTTACTTACTATCCAAACATCATTTTAGTGTTGAAGAACTATTCTTTGCTGGAAAAAGTTAACAGCTAGCTTGGTAATTAAATCAAACATATAATTATTTACACTGTGGTTATTACACATTTTTGAAAGGATTAAGAGTTGACTTAGCAATTAAGTAAAGTGGTAACTGATGTTAATATAGCTTGCCTACTGTACAGTATATGCAGTAATTGTTTTAAAGTTCAATTATAAAATCATTTGGGTGATGCATCACTGAAATGTGTCTTGCAAACAAAGTTCAAAATTTGTTAATATGAATAGCACCAACAAAGCCAATAATGAGTACAAATCTTGAGGTAAAACAAATGCTATATTGCATTGTGCAGGCGAGTTAAAAAATAAATAAATACAAACTTAGGCCAAGAAAATATCATATACAGGAGTACAGAGGACAGCTAATAACTTCTTACCATTTCAAAAATTTGTATTAATCCATATAAATATTTATCAAACTTTCAGTGACTATACAATGAACTTAGAGAATGGCATATGTGTGATCACTCCAGGAAAGGCAAAGTTTCTGGTCACTAGGTATGAAAAAGTCCTATTTCCACTTCTTTTGTTAATACAGTATTTCCTTTATGATGAACCAAGTTCCTTTTGGCCCAACATTTTTCTACCTAAGGAGTCATTGTACACCTACTTTTTTTATTTAATTAATTTTATCATATAATAGTCAGTACAGTACTAAATTTCTGATATACAGTGCACGTTTCATTATGTACAGAGTAATAAAATATCTTTGCACTACGTATATACAGGTCCAGTACAGGTATTTAATACTGTGTTGAACATCAAACACTACTGCTGCAGTATTTCCGAAACAGCTCACAAAGTTACACCAAATATTAGTAAGTATCCTATGACTAACCATCACATCTGTAGAGTAATGAAGAACTGTACACTACTGATTTTAACACACAAAAATAAGGCTTATAAATTGTTGTTTCAACATGTGGTTAAGGAACATAATACACTGTTAAAAATGATAAGGAATGTAAGTGCATCACACACACAAACACATAAAAAATAATAAGATATCCCGAGACTGCAATTCTATAGTGTCGGGTTTTGAAAATTAATTCCATCTTTGAATATTTTTTTTTAGCATATCTTCCCATAGAAAATAAAATCAACAATCCCTGCTCTTTTCTCTGAAAACTTCTAAGAAAATGGAACATCAATCTTGAAATCCTATTTTATGATGGAGCCTCCTGACAAGCAACACATTTAATGAACACATTAAGCCTGCAACTCAAGAGACCAAGGAGACTGTAGACATAAACAGTTGCTTAATAGTGTAACACATTATCTAACAATCAGTTTCCTTCCCTGTTGCAACTACAGTACTGCCCTTGAATAGGGAGATGTGGAAGAAAAGTTCACAGCTAGAAATAGGAGGCTGACGAGTTTTGATGTTATATCACCATGTGTATACTGTACTGCATCATTGGCTGTCACAGGTTGGTCAACTTGGATTTTCAGGTGCCAGTCCTCTTTCCCAGACAGTATGCATATGTAGCACTGATATCCTATCAGCAGCCAGTGGTCCAAATTGAAACTATAACTGAAATATGGATGGAGGGGTGTTGACTAAATTGGGTCTTTTTTTAAGGGGAACCTGATTTCACATACCACCTCAGTCCACCTTCCCAGGTGGTATATTCAACCAGTTGTTGAGGCCTCGTCCTCAAAAGTTTTCTTAGTGTGAACTGGTAAAGAATGACAGGAAATTATATCTTGGGTTCAGTATTAGCTGGGGGGGGGGGCTCTCTCTTCATTAAGAATTAAGACTTGCACACACAATCGTTAAGAAGATACTGTATGTTGACTATATGATCTCATATCACAGATTACATTGTAACGCGATGAAAAATTCTGGTTCTTCCCAGAGATCTGAGCTATGTCTTCCACCTAGTACTAAGACATTATATGGGAGGCAACACTAAATGCTGTTTAAATACTTTAAATCCAGTATAAGTACGTCAGAGGGAACATGAGTATTTCCTCTGCCATCTAATTGCTTAAGGAAGTAAGACCATTATGGCATGGGCAAATGCCCTAATTACACCCAAATTGAAGAAAGAAGTCAGTCTAATTCTTCTCAAAAGACATAGATCTGGTGCTTAAGGCTAAAGGAGTAATGTGTGTGCTGGGAGCAAGGGGTCCAGGAATGCCAAAGCTTCAGCCTAGCATGTGAATGTAAAGAGGACTGAATACTGTAACATCTGAGTGTGGGCACTGCAAGGAACTGCACATGTGAACACACCAAGAGCATGTCGAAGGCACCATTATATTGTAATGCATATGTGCACATGGTACTGTAGTATCTCAGCAAGTGAAAAAAAAAGGTCATCTTCTAAATCAACCATATACTGCTTGCTTCCTATGCTGTCACTTTATAATTTTTTCTTAAATTTTATGAGGCACTTCCTAATAAACTATTCATCTGATGTGTTTCCTTCCTTTCATTTATAGTGTACAGGTTAAGTGTACTTGCTTCAATTTTACATTTCATATTAGATATGATAGTGAACCTTGGGTTATTGCCTGCCTACTTTTTTCCAGGATTCCTCCCTTAGTTCCCTGCCACTAATCTCTAGTATCCCCGGGTCTCTAGCCTGCAGGGTTAATAAAGGCATTACTTGTGTTGTCTGGTGTAGGTCATTACATTATAAAGTCATCAAGTTTTTTGAAGGGGTTCTGTAGACAGGAAAAATTATAATAGTAATAATAAAAAATATGAATACAATACAGTACCGTACTTCTAAAGGTAAAAAATAATAGTACATAATACTAATTATAAAAATAATAATAATAAACCAATAAAACTTTCATGTCCACACCTGGGTACCAATGACCTTCATATTCAAGGAGGGAGAAAATTATACTATTGAAATTACAGAGCAGACATCAACAAAAATGAACATGTCTGTTAATACTGTTTACAGTACAGTACATAATTTTACTAGAAGTCAAAGTTGTATGAATGTACAGTAATCTTAATCATACTTTTGTTCTCAGATTGTATATCCTGTTAAGAAAAGAAAAATTTATTAACTGTTTTTCAATACTAAATCAACCTACAATATTTTCAATGGGGAAAACAATTCTGAACATGCTAAATATGACTATCATATGAGGGGTACTCTCTGCTGCATGTTTTTCTTTTTACACTCTTGCAAGCATTTTCCTGCTATAATGCAGAGCAGCCAGATTCAAGAGCAACACACTACTCCTATCACTTTTGGTCCTTCATTTTCTATACATTAACTACAATAACATATATTCTGATATGGTTATCCTCTTCTACACCCTGAGTCACAAGACCTGGTTTAGTAGTCACCTGACACAACCTAGCACCCCTCAACATCGTCTTTGAGATTAACATACAATATCTCATGATGTAGAAGAGGTTAAGCAATCTGGTGTTTTAAAAACACAATATCTCAAGGTATTTATTAGTACAAGTGCTTCTGTTTACATCAAATGAATATTAGTATTTGATTTAAACACACACTACCTGTACTAAGGCTTTGGGGATACTGTTTGTTGGTTAATGCTGTAACCTTGTTTCAATAGTCCAATGCAGTACAGTATACTGCACAGCTCCTCCCCGACTTACGACCTACTTGACTTACGACCACTCGCACTTACGACCTGCCTCAGTCGCACCAAAATTTTGTCAAATTACGTATTTTCGAGTCCCAACGTCAGTACAGAGAAAATTTTCGTTTATAATTCACTTTAAAATGGCTGGCAAGCTTAAAAGTGAGAGTTTTGTGGTGCTGAGAAGAAAAAGAGACCCATTTTAGATTTTCTATGTATAAGTTAAGCATTTTCGACTTACGACCATTTCGACTTACAGCCTGGATTTGGGTTCCTAACCCCGTCGTAAGTCGGGGAGGAGCTGTATATAGTATACTGTATCTATTCTTCTTTTATTATCACTTTTTATTATAAAAACAAAAACAATGGAAATCAAGACTGGTGCAACTTTTCACCTAATTGTACTATTGCGGTACAAAAATTTTCATCCTGAGAAAAAATATAAAAAGAACATTTCTTAGTTTTCATCTTTTCAAAAAACCAGTATCTGTGTGAGTTAGTAACCCACTCAAGTGTAGTTTAGTACACCAAACATGAATGACCATCTTCATCACCATCCATGGTTTATGCCTATTTTCCATATTTGTGTGGGCTCTTATCTAAAATATTCCTATAATGTTTCAACAAATCTAAACTCAAATGAACAATTTATCATGCTTACAAGATCTATGGTCTGGTCTTTCTAGAAAAGTCAACCAAGTCACTGACAGCTACGGTACATCTAGATAAAAAAGTCAGGGGTCCATCCTGTTTCCACTTGTAATGGAACACTTAAGTGAAATTTTCTATCTGTTCTTTAGGTGTACATTCCTCAACTGAGGCCATCATGTCAACAAAAATGCACAGAACTAGACACATCAAATTAATCTTCACATTATTTACTAATAATCTACTGTTATCATATCCAATTGCCATTTAAGCAATGGCATAGGAATCCCAGTTGACTCATCATAAAAACTGATAGATGTTGTTGCTTCAGAATGGTTATTTTTTAAGTTCAGAAATGATCAGATACTCATTCACTGGTCATACTTGCTTACATTGAGCAATCATTCACCCCATTGGCAAAGATATCCGTGACATGGCTGTTTCACAAGAATTTGTATGAGCCTGTTTGTACAGTATATATATTTTTAAAATTCACTGTCAAAAGATCATAGATCACATGCAGACATCCAGTATACTGCCGAGTTGATTACGAGAACCTCTTGCTTTTCCATTTTACATTATAGCGAGTTGTGCAACCATATCCAAAAACATCAAACATAATGACATTCCCACAAACCACCCAAAAGAAAAACTTTTATCCTTGTATTTCAATAAATGTCAATAATAGAAGGTAAGATGCTGAACTAAAAATATTTTTCCATGTTTGAGACCTATTGTTTCATTGGACTGGACATACAATACAGTACAGGGTAAAGGTTTTTTTTTGAGCTAATGGTTCTGTAGCTCTCAGATTGCTTTGAACAAATTACTTGATCCAAATTACCCTTCATAACAAAGCAAATGAGGAACTATCAAAGAATCCTGATTTTCCCTAAGGAACCTATAATCTATGGTAACTAGGGTCTAATCCAAGACATAAGGCCTAATATTCTATAGCAACTATATACCCTAAAAGAACAGAAATTAAAAGCCTTAACTACCATGGATCACTAGATACATCAATATCAGTTATGTAACTACTGTCCATCACTTGATCCAGTCATGAAAGAAGCTTCCAGTATCAACTCTTCAAATCCAGTTAATTTTGAAACAACTCATGTACAGTATCAGATACTACAAAAGCAATGAAAAGAGGTGTACCGACAAAAGAATTAGTTGAGCATATAGAAACACGAGAGAGATATAGGTAGGTTAGCCCTTAAAATCTGAAAGAGCAACTTCCTATAATAATACCCCAGCCAACACTTAAACATCAATAAAAAAAACTTTGGCCAACCCCAAGCTTCAATTCACAATAGATTAAGCCTGACACTTTTCTTTATTAACAGACCCATATTCAGTAGGCAAATGTGTCTTGTCTTGATGGAGGCTGCAGCTGAAGTGAGTTGTTGGTATGATACTGTGAGCCTGTTGTAAGGCATATGGCTCATGACTCACCAGGTTTCTAGTCATCACTGGCAGCAATTGCTCCTAATCTCCCTTATTTTGAAGGGGTGACAGGTGCTGCAGGCAAATGAGCTAATCATCTGATTAGACCCTTACTATCTTAATTTATGGATTCTCTAAATCAAACCTGGATACTCCAGTGAGGCTACTGTAGTATATACGAGTTGTTTTAAGTTTGCATCAGGTTATAAAATGGATGATGCAGTTAATTAAAGTTTCTAATTGTAGTTTCCTTTTCTATATATATATATATATATATATATATATATATATATATATATATATATATATATATATATATATATATATATATATATATATATATATATATATATATATATATATATATATATATATACAGTATATGGAAATTGTTCCCTCAAAACAAAATTCTGTATGTGGAATGAGCTTGGGGAGAGGGGAGGGTGTATTTGTGAAGGCTTTCAGTTCCCACAAGTGTACACGATGTAAAACTCGACCAAGGAGTGAAAAGAACATGATCCCAATACTGTAGACACTTGAGGCAGTATAACGGCCCTTTCTATACTCTGTTGAGATTAGCTGAATACATGTAGCTTTTTGATTAATGGTTTTATGAAGACAAAATTTCTTCAAAATAATTTTCTGTTACTTTCATGATATACTGTACTTCACTTATCTTCAGATTTATCAATGTTCCTTTTATAATTTTTCATTTATCCATATAGTTGATACATAAATTCTTAACTAGTAATTACTCCTAAAAAAGTAAAAAACATAGAACATAGGGGGTCAGAATGAATACAGTATATACTGTATAGATACAGGAACTGTACACACATCTTCCAAAAGGAATACACATACTGTAACAGTTGATAAACCAGTACAGTAGAATGCTATAAAAAAAAGTACAGTAGACTCCCAATCATCAGTGTGTCTGGTAATGAAAATCAATCACCCACAGTAAGTAAAAGTTTGCTTGGGGGAATGGAACTGGTGGCATGTGATAGTGAATTCTGCCCACCTCGCATGTCTCATCACTATGTTGCACTCTGCTGCCATACCTCCAGCCTGAAACCCCTCAACCCTCTGCTAACAAACTTCCTTTTTTGGCCTTTCACTTTTAAGATAAACTTCCATGCTGAATTTGAACACTGTTGATAGTGTGAAACCTTCATTGGGGTGAATGTGTCCCTTTTAGCAGAATTCGGTCTCTACAAATAGTATATCATTAATTTTAAAAAAATTTCACCTGTAAGTGCATAAGAAGGTTTTAATCATGACTAGTTTCCCCAGACTGGTCAACCAATCACCCATTTTTTCCTTAAGTTACATTGATCAATTACTTGTATCCATAAATTACCCAGGATTGTAATCACATGAACATTTGGGAGTCTATTGTACTTGCAGATATACACTATGCACATTTACCTTGTATACATCATATGCCAAGCCAAAATTATATAACGAGTAAGCATGAACCACATTGGAAAAGTATCATGAATGGACCACCAAACTATTTTTCCTTTAAAACAGATATGAACCAACCAATCCTAACCAAAACTGTGCTAGGGTTAAGTTAGCTCGTGTTAGGTCAGGCTATGTTTGGTTGTTCCTCGTTTTGAACAAATGGTTTAGCAGTCATGCTCAAGGTACAGTACTTTCCAATATTGTGTGTGCTGTGGTGCACAAATTCACAAATGTACATTTAATGTACTTTTGATCTTTTGCATTTCCTTATAATTATGAACTGAAAGAAGAAAAGACTGGAGAAGTCTGTAGCTTTTACATGATTAAATAATGAATTCAAATTCACAAAACCACACACAAAATGAGACTTACCTCTCAGTCTTCTTTACAGATTTTTTGGGGGTTATGCATTATCTGCTTTCAAATAGGCAAAAGTAGCCAGTCCACACCTTTAAACATATAATTATGTCATATGAGACTGTGTAATAGTACACACTGAGCCACTCAGTGCTTAATGGTCACCACAAAACTAAACACTAAATCATCTGAAATTGAACTTAAACTGTAATTTCATCTTGAAAAATGATAAAATATATTTTATACATCTGGATAACAACAATATAAAGCAGTTTGTCGAAAAACCTGAAATCTATACAGTAACACAGTAAGCAATACATACAAAATAAAATTAATTTCGAGTCCACAACCATAAATTGCAAAATCTGTCACGTGTACAGTCTTGTTGTTTCAAGATTTGTCAAGCCAAATAAAACTATGGTTCCATTGTTTAGCTTTTTGTTTTATTAATATAGGTGCATAAAGCATACTTCCAATATTTTTCTGAAGAAAAGAATTAGATAATTCCAAAAATACTTCACTACCAAGATAAAACCCATACAACAACTTGCTACACTTTACATTCCATAGAGTAAAAAAGATGGTGGAATAATATATGTGCAAAGTTCATCAGATCAGTGTAAAAATATTTATACTGTACCTTTAAAAAACTTTATAATCTTACAACAGATAAAACTACAGCACATGCACACAAATAAGTACACTAAGTACAGTACATATGTAGGAAAATTATGCATGTCTACAGTACTGTATTTATACTGTACAGGTAAGATACACAGGGAAAAGTGAAAATATGATGTGTTATGCAATTAAATCAACATGAAATGTATAGACGAATATTAAATTAAATTTTAAGTGTTGAAAATGGACAAAAGACAATGAATGGAACAAATATGATGAAAAGCATCGTCTTTTCACAGGTAATCTACTAAAACCAGACTTTGTGTCCTATCAATATGGTGTGTGAACCTTTGTGACAACAAAGTAACTGTTTCTGATAGCATATGCACAACTCACTTAACACAAGTACTCATTTTGACTCGCTTTTTATTCTCTAATTAACCAACATGCTTCACCATTAGTGGGACTTAAGAGCTATCACATTAGAGTTGCTACAGCTCTACAGTCGTTAAGAGGTGGTCAGATCAACATAACCAAATCACACCCATGTCAAGAGTTTCAATTCTTCAGTTTCTATTTTAGGAGGAATCTCATTCATGATTTTTTTGTGTGTGAGAGACCTACTGAAGCTGTTCTTCAGTCATATTCACCTTCCTGAGGTGGCAGTATGAATCCA
>NW_024729259.1:7804655-7929150 GCF_018991925.1 Homarus americanus
TCTCGACATGTATCAATGGTCAAAATGAACAAAAAATTCTTCTGCTTTGCAAACTTCTAATTCCACACTTGAAAATCTTCATATTGTTCCTATATCAATGTAAAAAACATGAATGTTTTTGCCATTGTTATATTTCAATGAGTGCCAGTATGTAAATTATCACCCCAATGAACTGTCACATTTGTCAATCAGTTTTTTTTTGTAGCACACCATCTTGACAGTTGCATTACTTCAACGATGACTTCATCAACATGTTGATAGATAATATCCACTGCATTCCATCGAATAATTTTTGTAGACTGATCCTGCCTAGTATGAGTTGGCATTCACAATCATTGTGCAAGATGACAATACTCAAAACTATTGAGATCCACTAAAGAAAAAAATTATCACTGTAGCAGATGCTTCTGACACTGTCATGGCAGCAGGGTACTTTAGTCTCAGCATCCAGATTATATACGTACAACCACTTAAAGCAACTCTCTTAAGATAGACCAGTACATTCACAAGGAACGAATTAACTTGTAATAAAAAAAGGTACCATCATTAACACAGCTTAAGCAAAATCATTGAAAATAATAGTGTCAAAGATTTCTTTGTATTATTTAAGAATTTAAGGACATGTGGGTGACACAATAATTATTATTATTATAGTAATCTTAAAAGGCCACAACAATATATTTCAGGCTCTAAGTGTGGTAGACCAAGCAGGTTAATTAAAAAAAAAAGTGTCCACCATTAAGTAAAAATATACGGAATGTGCAGTACTTGACATTACAGGTTAACAAACATATGAACAAGACGATCAATGTCATCTACACCATATTATTCTTCACAAATAATGTGTTACCGATTCATGCAGGAAACCATGTTTAATGAAGTCAGCAATAAAAATTTAAATGCCACCTATTTTTCAGTAGAGAAAAATGCTTGACAACCAACATTAAAAAACTGAATGATATCCCAGATTTAATTTTTTTTACCCCATTTCCAAAACAGCAAAAGGGGTCCACACACCATTATTCCCCATTTGTGAACAGTTTAATATCTTTAAAGCCAAATCTTATTTTGCAATCTTTAGTTAATTCCAGACGATGTCCAAACACTATCATTGTACACACAAATAACTACCGTACTTATTCTCCACCCCTTTATTTGCAATGAAATGTTTCATCATTTGTTGGTTAAAAACAAATAATTTTGTTCAGTTTTGAGGCTGAAGAAAGACAATGCAACAACATTGTACAGTACTATTTTACACACAATGCTACATGGGATAACTGCGTATATATACAGTATATATTACTTTTTACCTTCAAAAATTCATTATTGTTGTTATACTCAGTTCTTCGTATACAGTACAGCACAAATAAAGTAAAACTTCAAATTAATGGACAAACAGAGGAGAGAACGGTCCTTTAAAGCTGGCAGTCTGATAAATCAATAGGTTCACTACGCTGTTTATATACAATCTTATATTTGATAACTTGTACATTGAGCATTGTTCAAGAGTAAAGTAAGCCCTGATTATTTGCATATTTTGTATTCGCGCCTTCAACAATTTGCAGGAGGCAAATTAATACAATACAGAATTTTAAATATCTGCTAACAGACAACGTGCCCACTCAAGCTGCCATCTATTGAGGGAGAAGGGAACTACGTTTTCATTAGCTGATTGACTGTCTACGTATTACATTCACTAAACATTTAAAAACTTATTTACAGTACTACAGGTACAGGAATACTTTAGACAAATGACCTATGAGGAAAGGAATAAAGTAAACAATCCTCTAGACACCACTTTCTCACCAATTCCATCATTTCAAAAACCTTTTAACAAATTATAACTTCTCGAGTCTATATATCCAAACCTGTAGATTGCAGTTATATTGTTCACATATCCTCAAGTATGAACAACTGTTTCCTAAACTACAGTTGTTCAGACTCAAGGTAACTTGTGTCACATTTGAGCAGCATAGCAGTGACCCTTGCAGCCTCTGTTAGTAGCTGGTGTGCCTGCTTGTGCTGCTATCTATTGGAGGCAGGGGAACTACACTTTTGTCAACTATCTTCCACTTGATAATTATTTATTAACCATCTAAAAACTTTTTCAATGAAACGTAGAGTATTTAATATACTGTATATTCGTGCCAGGAACTCTTATTTATTAGTGTACAGTACAATACTTGCACATATTCAACACGATGGTGTTTTATTTACTGCTCTACACGAGTAGTATCTGTTTCTGTGCTCTTTATTACAGATTAATCAACAAATGTAACTTGACCAGATAGGAACCAACCCCCTCCCCTTAGTACACCAAGTTATAGAATCTGGGAAGATTGCTTCGTTATCCAAATCACCATTACGCATAGCCTCTTAGGAAAAGAACCCACACGAATTAAGACGAACCAATGTATAATAAACTAAAGCTTACTGTCCTTTAAATTGAGGACACCCATGAGTAAATCAATATCTTAAACTTATCATGTAATAGATTCTAGTTTGTTTCAATGGTCATAAAAGCACCGACAGTATCTCATGAACCAAGCACTGACAGAACATGGAATATCGGCTGTACAAAAAAAGAAAAAAATATTATGTACTGTACATGTCACTGAAAAATATCTCCACAGGAGTGCGCACTGTATATCAGAACCATAAAACAAACTCAATAAGTTTACTGTTATGCTTATTAAGAATTAGTAGAATGGCAAAATATTTTAAATGTAAATGACTCCTTAGAACTGCATTCCAATATACGCCCACAATAAAACTCACTTGAACCCAACGATCAATTATGGCAATGTTCGACCAAATAGCACAAACCTCAGGTTTAAGTTTTATTGGCTATATCATACAAACATACAGGCATACATATGCTAAATAAATATCACAATATACTATTCATAAACTGTTCCACAGAACAAGTGGAAAACACTGGCAAAATATGTCAATATCCATTTAATATAAGTATCATTGTATTAACTATTGTGTAAACCAGTTGATAAACTTTGCAAAAGAGATCCTCCATAACTCTGCACAGTGGATCTGTGTAATTGATATTAAAACTTCACTGTGGAAAATTATAGTGGTATAGTGCTACAAGTTTACAAGAGCAACAAATGTCAGGGATTACCCAAAGTTAATCAAAACTACAAAGAATAAAAAATATGTATGTATATATATATATATATATATATATATATATATATATATATATATATATATATATATATATATATATATATATATATATATATATATATATATATATATATATATATATAAAGGATAGTTTCATACTATCCAATCCACTGCAACTGCAGAAACAGCACATTGCAACATTATCATGACAAAAGTAAGGTCAGCCTTACTCCTCAGAAGAATCCACTTTAAAAAATAGATAAATAGGTGTTACCCGGCAGGAGGTAAAGAAAGTTGCACAGATGGTCCCTTGTTACATACGTTCATCAGGTTTGATGGGTTGGATAACAGCAGGGCCGTTGATTCCTTGTTCTCCCTGTAACAAAACATATAACAATAAATAACCAAACTCACTCACAACAGTCTCAATATTTCTGCAACTAGGGGCCAAAACAATTGACAAATTTGAACAGGACCTGTGTGTGAAACATGTCTCCTTATCCACAAAACAAAATCCAAAATCAACCAGCCAGCTTAAAGAATCTAGTATGGATATCTGAGAATGCACTCCAAACAAGCAGTTACAGCAGTGGTTATTTAAGTCTACACAAGCTTAAAACTGATTTATGACTCCTAATCCCCACAAATTATTCAAAACTTTAAACTATGTCAATGCCCACATAGCCAGTCTTCACATATGTAAAGGAGCATTAAATTAAGTTTGGTCACTATCAATTAACCACAAGCATTTGCATACACAACACCTGGACAGATATACGCATGGGTAACCCAAACTCAGCACAGATTAAATAATCCAGATATGAAACCAGACAACAATTTCAATATATTCTCAAAGCCTTATTAAAGATACTGAACGACAAAGGATTTCATAGATGCACTAATACCCCTCCTATATTCTAAGTTATGGGCAGAGAGAAAAAAAAAAAAAAACAGCTACCAAGTATTGCTTTATATCTTGTAACACTTACCATGGTCTCTTCATCTGGGAAGGATCGATGGGCACCCTCGCAACGATTAAAGAGGAGTTCTTAGGGATAAGCGTTTTGTCATCCGTGTACACTGAAAATAATTAGTCACATAAATATAGGATATTCTTTTAAAACTAGAGCAGAATTTTACTTAAAGCAGGTATACAGTCTGGGTCACCACTAAGGAGGGAAAAAAAATTAATAAAGACCTTGATAATTCAGATTGGGTGGGGGAGGGGGGTTGTCCAGATTAGCCAATTGACTGGAATATTGGGTAATAAAACTAGCTGAAATATTTCTTGTAAGGTGGCACATAGTAATACTTTCCAATATAATTGGTATAATGTTGAACATTATAATGTACAAAATTGCATAATAAACATTTTCCTCTTATGAATATATTTGCCCATTAGTTTTGCATTATACAGTACTGTACAGTATAAGATGGATTCATGATTGAGATCAAGAACACTAAAAATCCCTCAGTAATGACATGGATGCAGCATTTTCATTCATAATTAATAATAATAAAAAAAAACTTTGTTGAATTGAGTTACATTAAGGTTTATAAGGGTTCATTCTGATGTCACAAAGTGAGGTGACAATACGCGGGGGCACTCGATAGTCACTGAAACATTGTACATACTGTACTAAACATCAGTGCAATAATACCACATATAATGTAAATAAATCTTCATTTATTGTATAAACAAAGATACAGTTGACTCACCTTCCTTAGTCTCTGCATTGGTTATCTGCAAATCATATGGTTGTCCACGTCCAAGTCTCTTCTGCTGAATAATTGCCTCTTTCAGGTCCTCCAAGCTGATATGTACACCATCCACCGGCAAGGTGTCATACTCCACCGCAGACTTAAATTTGTAGTGCACCGACATCCTATAACAAAGAAATAATCCAATTTAATGATACTGTACTGTAATACATCGTCTTAAGGAACAAACGGTATGAAGGTTTGTTCCTGAAAACCGGTTACTGAAAAAAACGTAATTAGCAGTTCCCTAATTCAAAATCACTCCTTCATAATATTTTGCTGTTATGAAATACAGTACTACAAAATTTGTAATATTTGATAAAATTTCGAATTATGACTTATGAATATGTACAGTCACCCACAAAAGTCCTGTTGCCTCTGAGCCATGAACCCCAAGATTATGACTCGTGAACCCGAAACAGTAGACACTGATGTTTAATTCTCCCCATAAAAGCTTGGCATTCACGAATTTGAATCTCGGGGTTCGTGGTTCAGGAGGAGAAGCGACAGGACTTTTGTGGGTGACTACAGTATGATGCACATGTAGCTGTGGGATGTAAATACCCGCCTCAGTATAAACAATTATTTACTTATAGGCGTGTCAGTTCACGTTGGTCAGTTGTGAGGTGCATGTATGTGGTCTACCGCACAAGCTTTTTTCACCATAACACTATAATTACCATACTATTTATGTCCATTTGGTGCTGGGTTAATAAACGATTATCATAAAATAATCATCCCCCCTCCCTCCCCCCCCCCAAATCCCACTCCACTCTAGATGAGTTATTGCATATTAAATTCTAGTGGCTTTGTTTACACAGTGCAAACAGCTGATCGATAGCACCGACCCTCACCATGTCATCATGCTTACCACAACACTTATCAAAGATCTCATGGAGTATTACTGTACAGGGTGGAATGCATATACAGTACCCATAATTACATTAATTCTCATGGGGAAAAATTCCTCATTATATAACATTTCACTTTAAGATGCATTTGTCTGGAACACATCCCGTACATGAAAACTTTAAAAAGTCATGCGCTTATACTCGAGAAAAGGTGCGAGGGTTAACAAGCAACATTTTCAATAGGAGAAAACGTCCTTTTAGCATGAAGGTCTCCCCCAAATGGTGGAAATAATTTCGTAAAAAAACGAAGAATAAAAATTTATTTGAGTGAGAGCAGGGGGGGGGAGGGGGGGTGTAGACACCAGCAGACATGCTGCACTGCTATGGTGATGCTCGAGGGCAGCCACACAAAGATGCCAATGTCTAAGCAAATGGTACCACTGGAGGCTGTGTTAAGCTTTTCTCTAATAGTTTTAGTGCATATTTTCATCTAGATATTATTTTATTAAAGTTGAAGGAAATTTTGGGGTATAAACAAACCAAAAATGACAAAACCAAATCTAATGAAATTGGTAAATGTGTATAGTATTACAGCAACCATGGAAGTTGAAGGAAAAAATGGTGGTTTTCTGGTGGGTTTTAATGCGCTTAATTCAAATCTGACCTTCGTTTTTATCGGAATCACTCGTTTGTGATTTACCCCCTCCCCCACATTAAAGTTCTATCGATTGTGTGTTCTGAAATTCCAGTACTCTGTGCTTCCTAACTTTTACCAAATAACCAAACTAAACCTCACCTAACAACCTAGCCAGGGGGCCCTGCCTCCGGTGATCCCTAGCAGGGGGGGGGGGGGCTTCACCCCCGGACCCCCAAACGTTATTAATAACCTTAGTCGCGTGGTCAGCCTCCGAGTCAGGGACCAGAATGCATCGTGGGTTCCTCTGTTTTCTAGTTTCCTATTTTTATAATGAAATAATATGATAAACTTTCAATAATCGAAATCGCACCCAGCACATTATGGCTTCAGGTTGCAAATGAGTAAAAATGTCCCACATCTTAGCACCCACGCCGAATATTGAACGCTAATGGGTTGAATCAAAAGTTGAGATTTTTTATTGGATTTGATTGGCTGCCGCCCACACCCTAGATTTGATTGGCTGCGGCCACCCCCCGCACATGCGCGGGAGGTAGGCGAATGTACGAACCCACAATTTGAGCAAAAGTGTTGGGACATCAGGTGCTCTAATTTAATTATTTTTTAAAATTCAATAACTTCCTTGTTGTCAATTGGCGACGGAAGTGTAATACAGTAGTATAAGAAAATGATCATAGAAAAAATAATTCTATCAATTGAGTGGAGTGAATTCTGTGGTTGCTATAAACTGCATAATTACCATGAAATCTAACCTATTACAGAAAACTTGACGGAAACAAACAAATGAATGCAAAGAAGCAAACCTGAAATCAATGACCGAAAAACTAAAAATATTAATTTCGGTAATGGTGGCCGAGACGGTTAGCACCCAAAGGGCTTGCCTCCGAGTCTCTCCACTTCAAGAAAAATAAGTACAGTATACAAACATCTGGTTTATTTAGAACACGATACTATTCAAGAGAATTGAATATGTAGCCAAACCCATAACAAGGGATGGCCAATTTTCACTAACGCACTGGTCTTTGTTTGGATATTAAAAATTTTTTTCCGATGTTATTCGATGAGTATCAAACGAATTTATATTCATTTCAGCCGGAAATCAATAGTTTTTGAGACCCCCCAATCAATCTTAACGAAAAAAAAAATAATTCGAGTAAAGCGCAAAAAATAATAATAAAAAACCTAACCCGACATAACCTAACACTATTTTTCTGATGAAACTCATTAATTGACGTAAAATATAATCTCTATCACAATGTCGGCACAGCTCTTTCCACCTGTTCAGCCATATCTGGTCGTTCTGGTACTGAAAAATCAAATCTTCGCTCCCAACGCATTGTTCATTGGCTAAGACAAAAAATCTTGTCCAATTATAGGTCTCCTATCGCTATAGCCAATAAGAAACTCCCACACCACCCCCCTGCACATGTGCTGTAGACGCTTAAGCAGCCAACACGGAGGTAAGGAACACTGCGTGATGGGTGGTCAGGCCTTCTCTGTGAGACGTAAACAACAAATGGCGACACTTGTGACTGACCAAATCTAATATTGAAAAAATAATATATCGGTTATCCATAACTTCCGGCAAGAATATCACAGAAGAAAAAGGTCTTAGAGTTGTCTAAACATTACGAAATACATATTAATAACAGCGAGAGAAAGACCGGTGTAGGACTGAAATTTCACTCAAGGAATTCGAATCTAGCTATATGAATCTCATCCTTTATACATAGAATAGGTTCAAGAACCAAGTGCATGATGAGAAAAAATAGGGGGAATTACACAAGCTATAAACGAGAAAATCAGATAAGTGAAACAGATGCTTTACAGTAATTATTTTATAAATGCTTCCTTCACATAGAGTGAGGAGCAAAATGATCGAGGTGTATTAATGGAAGTCAAGGCAACATTACAAAGATACTAAAACTATCCAACCAGGAGCAAACTCAAAACAATGGTTTTAAATTAGACAAATTTAGATTTAGTCGCGAAATAGGTAAACATTAGTTTGGAAATAAGAGTGGTGGATGAATGGAACAAGTTAACAAACATCATCATTAACTTGAATACGCTGGATAGCTTCAAACATAGGTTGGATGGATATATGAACGATAGGGGTTGGGTGCAAATGGGACTGCCCAGTAACTGAGTATGGGCCAATAGGCCCGTTGCAGTTTCCTCCATTCTTATGTTGTGGTACCAATGCGTCAATTTCATCACGCGCACAACTGGTTAACCTAACCTACTCATGCAAAGGTGCTTGGGTTTGTGGGGCATTAGTTGGTACCCCTAATTCCCATTTATTTACCTGGTCGCCCCCCAGAAGTCTTCCTCAATTTTTGCCCTGCTTACCGTCTGCTTAAGAACATAAGAATGGAGGAAACTGCAGCGGGCCAATAGGCAGTCCCATTTACACCCAACCCCTATGTTTGAAGCTATCCAGCGTATTCGAGTTAATGATGATGTTTGGTAACTCGTTCCACTCATCCACTATTCTATTTCCAAACCAGTGTTTACCTATTTCGCGACTAAATCTAAATTTGTCTAATTTAAAACCATTGTTACGAGTTCGCTTCACTTGCCTTAATTTCCGACGCACACACTATACAGTATATTTTGCTCTATTTTTCTTCCTAGATACACATCAATATAGTTCCGTAGGCGTCCTTTCCCGAATCTTCACCCATCACTGTTTTACGCAGATCCGTTACGTATTGGTAAACCTCTTACACCAGTTCTGGGGGTCCAACTAATTACCCAAATGTAGCCGCAATGAAGTCAAATGGTCCTACATGAACAAATCGGACTGCCAATCACTTCTCGACTAGTATTTGGTATCACAAAGTCAAAAAAAATTGGAAAACTTAATTTAATCTGAGTTAATAGATAGAGTGCATGTACCTAACCTAACACAACTCAGATTAAATTAAGTTTACCAATTTTTTGTGACTTTAAGACACCAAATAATAATCGAGAAGTGATTCACAGCCCGATTTACGCTTGTAGGACCATCATTTGACTTCATTGCGGCTACATTTGGGTAATTAGTCGGACCGCAGTTCTGGGGATTACCCTCCATGGCTCGACATTCCCCAGATGGTTATCATTATCGCATTTTATTCAGATTCCTGCTACATAAACTCCGTTAGAACACCCCCCACCAATACAGTACTAGGTGATATTATTCAAAATGATTCATATTACCTCCAAATGCAGCAAATTATGAAATAAAAGCCAACACAGCCTCTCCACGGCAACGCTCAACTTTCACCAATACTTAAATGTCAATTTCCCTGCATCAGTCCATTATATTACAAGTCAAATCTACTACTTATATAGTTCACATTACCTTACGGATCAGTTGTAGATAACTGGGTCACCACATAACTGTTTAAATGAAAACAAGATCACAGTTCCGTATACGACACAATATGGCTGCCAGGGACCAAGTGATGGCTGGCGTCAACAACAGTCCCCCGGCAACACTGCTTCCCATCCACTGTACTCAAATACTTATCTCTTATTAGAAACTCAACATTGAAACTTAATTTGGTGTTTGTTTAAGTAAAATCTATTTATATTTATTAATGATGAAATTATTTGTTTTTACGATTGTTAAGTTATAAATTACACCATATTTAGAGATATTTTGTGGGATGTGAAGGAGAGCGGGTCGGACTACGGGGTCCACAGGCGAGAGTCTTTTGAGATCATTATGTTGAAATAATACCACAAATAGAACCGTTTAATAATTTATTTTTCAGACGATACGAGCTTATCAAACCTTAAGTTATCATACATATTTAAGATTAATGATAATAGGCCATACTTGGTTTTGTAAATTTGTTAGTTCGCATCACCTGCTATCAAGCAAAGATAAAATGGTTCAGTTCGTGGTAGAAGTGCAACACTATATGTCCTACAAGGTTTAGGAAACAGTTTTATTGCCGAAATAAGTTCAATTCTTCATGTCTCGTAGTCACCTTCTGTACTAACCTTCAAGAGACGATTAGACAACCATTCATAGTTCAAAATGTGTACAGTTACAAAACTGTAGACATGTGTAGTTGAAATTATCATTACAAAGTTGTTAATTTATCATTTCACCACTTAACAGCTCACTAGCTGATTTTCATGTAGCCAATAAAAATAATTTCGAATGATTAGCTCAATTTAAATTATACCCTTATACAATATTATCTTTTCATCATGACAGGGCAAACTTTTTGGTAGTTGGGAACTCATGGAAAAATATGCCAGTGTTGTGACGGCACGAGTGTGAGCACAGAATTATGGCCACATACATTTATGGTTTTGGTTTTGGTTTTATCCTCTTCATCACTGATCGGCTCGTTAGCCGCTTGGGCGATCGATCAAGTCTCTGTTACGCACTGTTGGCAAGTACAGTACTGGGCAGGCACTGGTTACTCAATGTACACTCGCAACAAAAAGTATAGTGCATACTGTAGTATGAACAATTTGAGACCAGTGACGATAGGTATTGGAAAAGGCAAGTTGTCCCAGCCGTATGTTGGCAGCCCTGATTGTCAGCCATATGGCAACACCTAGTGGAGGGGGGGGGTATGAGGATACACTTACCAACCTTCCCGACATATCACAGTGTATACGTATCGTTTCGGAACTCGTCGATCTCACCCTGCACCGATACTTTTTGGTGCAAGTGTACCTGAACCTGTGCTTGTCAAGTCTGTGATCCCACCCAGTCAAGTACACTCACACATCTAATATACAGACAAGCGCACACACACGCACAGGAGTCGGCCTTCATGGTTCGCCACCCACAATCACACATACGCCCACGTAATGCACGCACCCTTCCTGCATATGGTTTTCATCATCAATAGGTCATACCGAACACACATACACACTCCTTCATTTTTATCTACCACCCACTCATATACCTGCTTCAATCGTGAGGTCATCATCCACACCTACACATTGCTGCTCATCTCTGGGTGGTCAGGGTTTACACACACACACAAACAGTCATACCACCTGTCAGGCTCCTCATAACACCATCTGTGAGGGAATTACTACATGACCACAGTGCATGTGATCTACGTGACCTCCACTGTAAACATTAATCTGTATCTTCATTGTATATTCCTTTTCCTTTCTCTAACGAAAGCTTTTTGTTAAACACTTCCCTGCCCATGTCTTTGTATGTAATAAGTTGTAGTGGACGTCTCCCCTACAACTGCTATCCGCATTCCGATGCGCCGCCGTATCCTAGCAACCAAGCGAGCGACGACAGCAGATGGTACGGTAACTTAGCAACGAAACTAGTGACCGGCGACTTTCTCGGGTTTTCCCAACATGACTCATAGAGGACTCGCGGCTGCTGGGTATATAAGCTCTGTCTCTCCATTGAGATTCATTCTGCCCATCTTCCTGAACAAGCAACACCTCCTCCAGCAAGCTCCACGCTGTCAGCCTTCATTCAACCAGGAGGCCAGCAACAGGCAACATCTTCTCTAACGAAGCTCCTGCACATCTACCTCCTACAACAGGCTACTCACCGAACGTCTCTACTGAGCAGCTCCTCACCACACGGCACCTCCAGCACCAGACTGTCTATCATATAACTTATATTATACGAGAAAACCACCTTAGAGTTTCCATCCATCCTGAGTGCTAGACAACATTATACCACGAATACCTACAAATGGTGACTCCCGGAGATTAGCACTCACACAGGATGGAGGAGACACTGATCACGCTCCCAGTCTTCAAGCAGCATAGAAGAATGGCTTATCCACACAGAAGCAGCCCTGCTACTCTAAGCAGACACCAGCTCCTCTTCCTGCCCCAAGCACCACATCCTACCGACCCCAGCACACCCGTCCTGCCTCAGACGCCGACCCCGGCCCAGCAGTAACCCCTGACGCGGCCTCTGTTCCTGAATCCGGACCCACACACACACCCTGTTTTCTCCCTCAGGTACTCCCTGCTAATGTCCTGCACCCTGCTGCTGTCGTGGACCCAGCTGCTGTCACGAGCCCTAATCCGCTTCTGCTGACGCACTCCCTGCTCCTGACCCAGGCCCACACACACACCCCAGCAGGCGCATCTGACAACCCTGTACCTGTCGTGAGGGAAGCACAACATTCATCGCCTCCACACACCCTCTTTTCTCCCTCAGGTACTCCCTGCTAATGTCCTGCAACCTGCTCCTGTCATAGACCCTCCTCCTGTCATAGAACCTGAACCTGTAATAGACCTCCCTTCTATCATAGAACCTGCTCCTGTCATAGACCCTCCTCCTGTCATAGAACCTGAACCTGTAATAGACCTCCCTTCTATCATAGAACCTGCTCCTGCCATGGACCCTCCTCCTGATGCAGCCCCTGCAGCAGCAGGAGCACAACCCACCATTGCTTGTACAACCTCCTCTAATCCCAAACCCTCTTTCTCCTCCTAATTCTCCCACAGGTTTTGTGTCACTAGACGGAGTTGTTACACGTAGCGGTCGAGTCGTACATACACCTGCCTGGTATGTGTTATGTGTGGGACACAACCCGGACAACATCCAGCCTCCCGCCGCGCCGGGAGGGGAGGGGGAGTATTGTAGTGGACGTCTCCCCTACAACTGCTATCCGCATTCCGATGCGCCGCCGTATCCTAGCAACCAAGCGAGCGACGACAGCAGATGGTACGGTAACTTAGCAACGAAACTAGTGACCGGCGACTTTCTCGGGTTTTCCCAACATGACTCATAGAGGACTCGCGGCTGCTGGGTATATAAGCTCTGTCTCTCCATTGAGATTCATTCTGCCCATCTTCCTGAACAAGCAACACCTCCTCCAGCAAGCTCCACGCTGTCAGCATTCATTCAACCAGGAGGCCAGCAACAGGCAACATCTTCTCTAACAAAGCTCCTGCACATCTACCTCCTACAACAGGCTACTCACCGAACGTCTCTACTGAGCAGCTCCTCACCACACGGCACCTCCAGCACCAGACTGTCTATCATATAACTTATATTATACGAGAAAACCACCTTAGAGTTTCCATCCATCCTGAGTGCTAGACAACATTATACCACGAATACCTACAAAGTCATTTATGTTCATTGTATAGTTTCAACCTTCGGGCTGCCGAACTTTTTCAATAAACCATTAATTATTATTATTATTACACACACACACACACACACATAATCAATCAGAGGAGAAACCTATGCAGTTTGCAAAATCAGCATTTATTTCTGTTAACAGAATCTGACAAAACCTGATTTAGATTTTTACCAGTTGCTGATATAAATTGCATTTATTTTCCAAGATATCTCTCACTGCAGAGGATTTATTTTTTCAACTGGAAAACCCTTACCTGGTCTGGTGAAGGGTATCCAAAGTCAAGAGCAACACACTTTCCCCTTGCTTACTGTTACTGATCGCCCGGGCGGCTAGCGAGCCGATCTTTTGGTGAAGACGATAAATGAAAAGGAAAAGTAATCAGAGACGTGACCGATCGCCCAAGCGGCTAACGAGCCGATCAGTGGCGAAGAGGATAAAAGTTAAAGTAAAGTAAAGTATTATCAACATTGTTGCTGATACTATAAATTTTTAATCAATAATTCTATTTTTGTTAGTTACTGGGACAGTCGCTCAAAAAAGTATCTGAAAAGTGGGGTTTGATGGATGTCAAAACAAAAGATACAACCCAGTTGTCTGGGCACTGTTGCCTGGTCCTCTACCATTTCCCCAAAACATACTTCCTATGAGTCATATTGTCATGAACAATATTTTTTAAGCGACTGTACATTTATTTTTTTTTGTGAAATGGGACATTAATCATAACAAGTATCAACCATCATAAAATCAAATTTCTCCTAATTAATTTTCAGTTCAAATTATTATTATTTGGAGAGGGTGTCAATGTAAATGTTGACTATTGTGATGATGTACAGAAACAAATGAAATTGTTAAGTGCAACACTATTATTATGGCATTTTAACAACATTAAAATTAATTTCTTCAACAAGGTAGTTCTCACTTGTGCAAAGTTAAAGTGAAAAACCTAAGATAATTATGAAAAAAAGTAAGGGAGATAGCCATAGCCACATACTGTACAGTATTGTTAAACTTGGGGAGTCATCAGGAACCTTTCACTAATGGCAGGTTGAACTGCCCAGAGTGGTCAGGCCGTGGGCCAGAGCCAGAGTGATAACTGAGAAGTGCTGATATGAGGGAAAAATATAATTAAATGTTCTCATAATATTTTTTATATGTTTAATATAGATTTGGAATACAGAATGTAGAATTAGATGTGTTTTGGACTTTTGGCACATCATGTAAATAGCTACAGTAGGTGTAGTATTTAAGTTTAACTGTACAGTAACTGTGAACTTGCAAAGGTAAAACCAAAAGATGAGGAAATTCAGTGATGTAGTCGAGATTGAGAACAAAACCTTTCACACATTTAGCCTTTATGGACAGGAGCTGCTATGCACAGGCCAACCGGCCAATTGCAGACTCCTTATTTTATGTTCTTAACATGAGCCCCCTAAGTGTTCACCTGAAGACTTGCCCACCAGATTAACCAACTTGAAGTTTAACCAATCAGAAACTATCTGGGAGGCTAATTTTCAGGAGATCCATAAAGGCTAAAATTACAAAAGGTCTCATTTTTTGTCAAAGCTTCAATTATATTACTGAGAGAATTATTCAAAAACATCTGTCCACATAAACCCATGAATATTCTCAGTTATTTATGTCTGCTTAACTAGACCCTGAAACAAGTGGAAATTAAATGAGTCAATACAGTACAGTACGTGATAAGGGATGCCATCACTGATACTACAGTATTCTACAGTTTAGTGTGTGTACCATATTTAAAAAATTCTGGTGAGGCTCTAAGCAATTAATAGTTGCTTTGGTTAAATATACAGTATATACAGTACAGTGTACTGTATATATAACTTAATGTATAGTTCTGGCTACCTTTATGGTTCATCATCACTTTCAATATACAGTACTGTACAGTACTGTACTTTAAATTAAAAATATAAGAAACTATTTACAATATAGGATACTGTATATTATTTAGATGTTTATGACTATCTTATGGAGGACTATTCCATTTAATATTAATGTACACTAATTGTCTCTTACCTGAGACAGCACTAATTCTTATCGTGATACTTGGTGTTGATTTTGAAGATCTTAACATACCCGTATAAAGTATTCTTCATAAAGAAAAGAAAATGACCATCTTTACTTTATCTTCTAAACCACTGATAGGTTCATTAGCCTCTTGAGCAATTGGTCACATCTCTGTTATGACCAATTGGCAAGTACTGGTTCCAGAATGTCTCTGTACCTGCGCCAGTGTTGTTCAAGTCTGGTCATGAATGAGCTCACACTTGGTGCCGTCACAATGTTCTCTGGCAGATTGTTCCAGGAGTTCACAACTTTCACTCCAAAAAAGTTTACCCTCCTTTGGATGTTTTCAATTAATTGGCAGTTTCTAGCATATCTCAGGGAGCAGATGGTTGGACAGTAGAGTACAGTACTGTACTCCAACTGGAGAAGCACCTCGGAGCATTATGAAGGACAGACTACTTAGGTATCTGAATGCCCTTATTATAAGACCTACTATGGTCCAAAAATCAAGTTTGTTGTTAACATACACATCCAGGTCCTTTTCACATTTGGATTCTGTTAATGCAATTTCTTCATCCCAATGGGACATGTGATATGTCTCCTAACAACTGTTGGTACCACCTAGGTGCATCCTCTTGCAATCTGTGACATTAAATCTTAACAGCTATTCCTTTGACCAGTTCTGAAGATGACTGAGATCTTTCTGTAACTTTTAAACAGGCTGTGTGGTTCTTAATTTACCTGAATAACTTGGCATCGTCCACAAACATTTGTATGGGGGAATGTACAGTATACCTTCTGGCATGACATTTATAAAACAAACAAAGAACAATGGGCCCAGTGTGCTACCGAGATATCCCCTTTATCGCGGGTACGCATGACAATATCATGCCATTAATTCCCATACACTACAGGTACTTGCGGTCAAGAAAAAAGTGTCTGATCCTCACAAGGATTTGTATACAGTGGTAATACATTATATTTAATTTCTCTTGAAGTTTGGTCACTACAGTTTTACATTTACTTAGAAAGTAATTTATAAATGAACAGTAGGCCTTTTTAAGAGCTTCCGTCCTTGTAACTGATGCCTCTTTAATTCTTTGACAGGAAATGCTGAAAAAAAAATTATATATATTTTTATCTATTCTAACAGCAAAAAATAAGTAAATACCTGTAATAAAATTCTAATATTCTCAATTAAAAAAGTTTAAGTGTACAGTGCTGTAATTAAAAGACGTTCGTATTACATGTCACAGTCAATTACATTCCAGTTCAACTGAAAGATCTCATAAGTTTATGGTGAAAATGAACGGACGTTCTTAGATCACAATGAGAAAAAGGTGAACCTTGCTAACAAAATACTAGTATTAATAGAAAGGTTTCATGCATATTTAGATAGTCTATCTCTCAAAAGGCTTTTCAAAAGTATAATGCTGCCTCTTTTGAAGCATTACATTTCTGTTCAGTCTCTGAGATAATCTAAACTTTAGCATATCTCAGAGACCAACCAGCTAAAGAATGTCAAGTGACTAAAATGTCCAAAGGAGATATTACTGAACTGTGTGGGGACTCAGACACCTCACTAGAATGTTTACAATTAACAAGCACACTACTGTATATGCTGTACAGTACTATGGAATAACAAAGGGCACTTTAATACATTACTCTAAAGTTACCTGATGGCCACAACACTCAAGATCACAGTCTTAAGTTGAATAAATTATCAGTGTCTGTACAGAAAACTCTCATAACAAAGTTATCTGAAGTATACTTAAGTCCTCACTTAACGACGTTACCCCGATAACGTTGTTTCGTTGTAACGTTGCTATTCTTTAGATACCCATGATTAGGATAATGTCCCGCCGATTCAGTATAACGTCATCATGAACTACTTTGTACCGCACATCTCATCTTGATGCATTACGCTCTCGCCCGTGGAGTGTCACGGCATCCCCAGTCTTTGTTAGGCTACCACAGCGTTCGTGTGTGTTTAAGTGTTTTTGCTCTTAAAACTGTAATGTAACCATTCAAAATGGCTTCCAAGCGCCCATCAAGTGCTACTGATGCTCGAGTTGTGAAGAAGCAACGTAAGACCATTAGCCTTGCTAAGAAAATGGAGGTTTTAAACCGTTTTGAGAAAGGTGAGGAGGAGCCACCCACCAGGTCTCAGTGACTCGCCTCCCTCCTCCTCCTCTCCCGCCTTCCTCCTCCGCTCCACTGCCCACCAAACACCTTCATCCGTCAGTGAGTACAATACAAAATGATTAACGAAATTTCAGTTAACGAATTACCTTCCATAAGAATCTTCATTTCGGTTAACGAAATTCTTACGAAAATGTTTCGACATGCTTTGGCTTGCTCACCAGCTGGAAGATTAGTCTGCCAATACAGAAATCGGTTCTAGGGCTTACATTCGTTAAGATTGGAGTAAATATCAAGAAGATTGTACTATTCAATAATTTTCCAAGCTTTATATTAAAATTTTTAGTCATTATAACACTTATTTAACATAATTGCAGTACAGGGAACTAGTTTTTGGTGCACCCCATCAGCCACTTCACTCACCCACCAAGGCGTCAGTTTGTGTCTATTCAGTGGAGGAAACATCTTGCTTGCGGGTCTCTTGAGCACAGAGTATTTTTACATTTTTATAGTACAATTATTAGTCATTCTGAAATCTATTTAACATATTGACAATATATAGTGCAGTGCAGTGTTGATTTAAAGAAAATAATCTTGAATTACACCTAGTGAACTTAAAATGTTATGGGTAAAATGACGGCATCAAGCATGGGGTGATTTCTCTTCCAACCCCACTTCCTTCTCTTCTCCCTTCTCCTCCACCCCCACTTCTAATTCCCAGCATCAAAATCATCAACGAGGAGCCTTCTACATACACACCTCAAAGTAAGTGTACTTTACAGCATTTTTTTTTACTTTGTACGGTATGTAATTTTCAGTGAGCTGGAACCAGTTACCCAAAATCCCATTGAAACAATGGTTTCGGTTAACGAAATTTTCGATTAACGAACAACCTTCTGGAATGAATTGTGTTCGTTAACCGAGGGACCACTGTGTATATACAGTCGACCCTTGTTAATTCGGACCCCTTTAATCCGGATTTCGGATAATTCGGACAAAATCTGAACAAACTTCTTGTTTTTTTTTTTTTTTTTAAGATTTGTAGGAATATTACCTACGCGGACCTTAAGCTAAAATGCTGGTCCACCCACTGCTGGGATAAAACACCAGCGTCTTTTTGGTCAAATGTAACATCTCCACCACTAGTGTGGGGGGGATGCAACTTTTAGCTTCAGACATGAAAAATATTTACCATTTACTGCCAGTAAACAATGGAAACGTAAAATTTGTACCAATTAGTAATGAAAAGTTGTGCAGTTCCTTCGGCAAATGAAGCTCACCAACTTACAATAGGCTAAATTACCTTACAACGTGTTTTCAGTAGTCTATGTTGAAGTTCTTAGCACAGGCTAACTTATCATATCATATACAGTATCACAGTTCTCATTGATCTACAAAAAATACCGGTAATAAAAACCTTTTTGATATTTCACACTTAATATAATACCCGGTAATCTACTTCAACCTCCTATTGTTTACAACAACACATGACGCACCACCAGCTGTTGAGTATCAGCTACACGGTACACGTGTTTTTCGAATCGTTTTCAGTTAAAAAACTGTTACATCACATGTATATTTTACCTTAACTGTGCCTGAATGAATATATTCTCGGAAACAAATAGTAGTTTTGCTGAAACGTGATGTATTTTAATGTAAAATAGGATAAAATACATGACGAAAACAAAAGACTTTACCTAACCTTCCGATGTTCTAGAGAAGTTACTCGTTTTTTTAATAGTTTTTGGTTAAAATACTGTTATATTACAATGGTATTCTATTCATACTGTGCTTGATATAATGCATTCACGGAAATGTAATATTTTTGCTGAAATGACGTACGTTTTACAGTGGAAAGTGGGATAAAATCGTGACGAAAACAATGACTTTGAAATACAGTGGCCCCTCGGTTAACGAACTCAATCCGTTCCAGAAGGTCGTTCGTTAACCGAAACGTTCGTTAACCGAAACCATTGTTTCAATGGGTTTTTGGGTACTGTAATTGGTTCCAGCTCACCGAAAATTTCCTAAATTCAACAAAAATGGTAGAAAAGTTCACTTACTTTGAGGTGTGTATGTAGAAGGCTCCTGGATGATGATGATGATGATGGGATTTAGAATGGGGGTGGAGGAGAAGGAAGAAGAGAAGGCATTGGGGTGGAAGAGAAGTCACCCCATGGTGCCATTTCACCCATAAAATTTTAGCTCTCTGGTTTAATTCAAGATTATTTTCTTTAAATCAATGCTGCACTGCATTATATATTGTCAATATATAAAATATATTTCAAAATGACCAATAATTTGCTTGGAAACACAGAAAAAAAGCATTTAGTTGAAGAGAGTCTCAAGCAAGATGTTACCTCCAGTGAAAACAGAGAGAGACTGACGCCTGTTTGCTGTGTTAAGAGGCTGGATGCAGCGCATTAAACTAGTCACTTTACCTTCAATTTCGTTCAATAATTGTTAAAATGACTAAAAAATTGAATATTAAACTTTTAAAATTATTGAATAGTATAAACTTCTTGATATTTACAAAAATAGTAAGGAATTTAAGCCCTAGAACCGATTAATGTATTGGCGGACTGATACTAAAGCTGGTTGCCCGGTCAGTGCAAGCGAAAACATGTTGAGGTCGGTTCGTAAGAAGTTCGTTAAGCGAATTTTTTTTCGTTAACCGAATTGAAGATCCTTATGGAAGGCAGTTCGTTAATCGAAATTACGTTAACCGAGGTGTTCGTTAAACGAGGGGTCACTGTATAATGCAATATTAACCCCTAAATCGGTTAATTCGGACAATCGGCTAAAACGGACACCCTTCCCCCCGTATTAGTCCGAATTAACGAGGGTCGACTGTATATACAGTGATCCCTCGGATAACGAACGCCTCAGTTAACGAAATTTCGGTTAACGAATTACCTTCCATAAGTTTCTTCACTTCGGTTAACGAAAAAATTTTGGTTTACGAATTCCTTACGAATTTTTCCCAACATGTTTTCGCCTGCATTTGGCTGCTCACCAGCTGTAGTATTAGTCTGCCAATACAGTAATCGGTTTTAGGGCTTAAATTCGTTACCATTTTAGTAAATATCAAGAAGGTTGTACTATTCAATAATTTTAAAAGTTTTATATTAAAATTTTTAGTCATTTTAACAATTATTGAACATAATTGAAGTACAGGAAACTATTTTTTTGCGCACCAAACAGCCACTCAACACACCAAGCTTGGCATCAGTTTGTTTATCGGTTCAGAGGAAGGAACATCTTGTTCGAGACTCTTCAACATAAACGCTTTTTTTCTGTGTTTCCAGTCAAATTAATGGTCATTTTGAAATATATTTGTGTTGATTTAAAGAAAATAATCTTGAATTACACCAATTGAACTAAAATTTTATGGGTGAAATGGCACCATGGGGTGACTTCTCTTCCACCCCAATGCCTTCTCTTCTCCCTTCTCCTCCACCCCCATTCTAATTCCCATCATCATCATCATCCAGGAGCCTTCATCATACACACCTCAAAGTATATGTACTTTCCTACCTTTTTTGTTGAATTTAGGCAATTTTCGGTGAGCTGGAACCAATTACCCAAAAACCCATTGAAACAATGGTCTCGGTTAACGAATTTTTCGGTTAACGAGCAACCTTCTAGAACGAATTGTGCTCGTTAAATGAGGGACCACTGTGTGTGTGTGTATATATATATATATATATATATATATATATATATATATATATATATATATATATATATATATATATATATATATATATATACTATATATATTATATATAATTTGGCCCTGCTCTGTGATTTAGCATACACGGATTGCCCCGCCGGAGGAATATTCTGTACATTGAAGTAATTGAAGTACATTCAAATCGCGCGCCATTCAATTCGCACGCGGCACCGAACACGGGACACCGCCCGCTCCCGCAACCTCACACACACACGCATAGCTCTCCCTCACTCAGTCAGTCTCGCTGTAACCACGCTTGTGTTGACATCAGCATTGTAGTTGCAAAAATATTACATTTCCGTGAATGTATTATATCAAGTACAGTATGAATAGAATATCACTGATATAAGAGTATTTTAACTGAAAACTACTAAAAGACGAATAACATATCTTGAACATCGGAAGGTTAGGTATAGTCTTTTGTTTTCATGTAGTTTATCCTAATTTACATTGAAATGCATTACGTTTCAGCAAAACTACTATTTATTTCTGAAAATATGGAAATGTAATATTTTGCTGAAATGACGTACGTATTACAGTGGAAAGTGACGAAAGCAATGACTTTCGCTTTCTTTCGTTCAAAAGATGTTACCGTAATCGCTTTTCGAATGGTTTTCAGTTAAAAAACTGTTGTATTACAATAATATTCTATCATATATATATATATATATATATATATATATATATATATATATATATATATATATATATATATATATATATATATATATATATATATATATATATATATATATATATATATATATATATATATATATATATATATATATATATACATATATACTATTTTCTATAAAAATGCCATTGAATTTCTGTATATGAAATGTATTTTATGGGGCAAAGTTTGACTGGGGAACGTAACTCCCGTATTTTATCTATTTCTTATGGGGAAAATTGATTCTGTTAAAGTTGTTTCCGTTAACGTCGCGGTTTTCAGGAACGGAACCACGATGGTAAGTGAGGACTTGCTGTACGAGTTATGAATTCTTAAGAGACAGCTTCAACTGTGAGGTCCTATAAGTACAAGCTTGACAAACACTGGAACATGTTCAGATATTTCAAGAGTCCAACCACCTAGTAAGATGACAAGTAACAAAGAGGGTAATGGAAGATACAATAATCATTTGAATACAACGTAATAAGGCTTGCAGGCATATTCAGCAAAACGGAGGGATCTGGCAGTGAAGTGGGTATGATCATGAAATCCACTTCATCTTTGGAAACTATTTGCCAGAGTTAGATTTAAACGGGAATAGGTTCCAGTCCTTCATCATTCTATCTTTTGCATATGCCCCCCCTCCAAAAAAAAAGGATATCATAAACATTAATAATTATATATGACACATCATAAAATACAATAGCGCACATTTTATATACAACAAATATCTCTGGGTGATCCTGCTAATGAGCCACACAGTTTCAGCCAGCCAGCTAACTCACACGTGTGGGGCTGCTGCTCTATGCTGTGTGTATTCCATAACATCACACTGGGCACCAGGGGAGGGAGCGCAGTACTGACTGGACATTCCACTGCCTCCACACATACGCTCACTTCCCGCACATACACACCCAAGCTCTTAATTTTTCTTATTTTATAGTTTTATATTATATTTAATTTATTTCTAAGTCAAATTCGAGTAATGAAATTATTTTTCAATACCTTTTATAGTTTCACTACATGTATCAATGGCAACGTGCATAGCCATCTGACTGTTGACTGATTATTTGTTATGGGGAGTTCAATTATTACTCATAATGGTTATTTCACATGATATTCAATGCTTTTCACACTATTCATACATCATTCTCGGGTACTGAGTGATTATGCATTGGAATTGGCAAAAATGCAAAGATGCCTGAAGAGGCCACAAACCTAACCATAACATTCCCAACCATCCAAATGTACTGTACACATCTTGTAATTTTGCACAAGCTGTACTGTACTGTACAGTATATATATACAGTACTTAAAGGATATTAACAAAATAACTACCATAATAAAACTTCCTAGTTTCCCGGATTTAGTACACTACTCACTTTAGGCATGATGGTACAGTAGTAGTATGCTTACCTGGCATCATTACAAACCAGATTCAATTTCCACTTAAGTAAGATGTCAGAAGATGATTAATTTCTCAACAACTATACAGCTGGCATCAATCTGAAATCTCTCCTAATTTATATTCACCTTTTCCCAAACACAAAAAAGGAATTGTAAGCCTCATTCCAATTGCTTTTATTATCTATTTTCCCATTCCTTTCTACTGCATGTTGTTGCTATAGAGAAGCTTACTTTTTCCAAAGTTCATAATGATTATCTCACCTTTTGGAGTATCACCATTCATTCTGCATTTAAACTGTTTTATATCTTACAACACAATACTCATATATACCACCTGCTCTATATGTAAATACACTACCGTACATCAGTTTTTGGGGGGTGATAAAATATGAGTTTTTAGAGTAGAAGACAGTGAAATATTTGGGGCTTTGTTGTTGGTGGATGATACCAAAACACATCTGTTTCATTCTCACAAAGTGAATAAATGACAACGAATGAAAGTAGAGACTGTGTTTGTTCTTGATTCTGCACCAGAGAGAGGCCTAAATATTGTTGAGAGAGAAAACAAAAAAAGAGTAAATCTGGAAATGCTAACCAGGATTCAGAAGTGTTATTTTAGGCGTGGCTGTGAGCTTCAAACTCGCTGATCTGATTTCACTGCTACTCCTTTTTGTCCTCAAGTTGGTATGATGTGGTGAACCACTCCGACCTGAATCCTCAGAAGGGAGAGATGACATGGATAAATGGTGACTGGCAGACTTCCATGATGCTGCACCAGGAGATATACTTCTTGGTCGACTGGAGCTACTGCTTCGAGAAGATTGTAAGGTGCCAATGCTTGACCTGAAGGCAGGATTATAAACATGATGACTCCACACAAAAACCGAGAAATAAAGAAAAGGTTTTGGCTAGGATGTGGACTGAGGACACATTAACTATAAAAAAAAAGTGAATATGAAATTTTTCATGCATTCTAGTTAATTTTACAAAGGAATTACCGGTATCTCTATTTTTTATTTGTCCTTCTAGTGAATTAATGTACAGTACATGACAGTATATGAAATGATAATAACACACATTGTAACGACCACGGTCGTACACTTCAGTTAACGCCAAAATCAAATGATTCATATTACGCTCAATAGCCCACAAAACATGTACCTCTGCTTTTAGTTTGAGTCCTCCATCTGAGGAGTCCGTTTTCTCATCACTTCAAGACGCCTCAGTCCCCTGTTATCCCATTTTCTCTGACTTACTGAAACCAACCTCTCTATAAAATGAATTTGAATGTGAGAGAGAACACCCTGGTTTAGAGTCAGCTTAGATATGTCGGCTTACAGTTGAAACATTCAAGATCCATTGTGAGTGGAGTTGAACGCTTCAACTGTCCTTATTGTTGGTAAGACGTGTCAAGTAAGTGAGTGTTGAGTCTGCCAGGACAAACGATACCCATCGATTTCGTTTCCTAAGAATATCCATGAGTTTCTGATCGCGCCTGAAGTTAGATCATTTTGTCGCCCCGACATCAGAGAATCTGATGTTTATAGTTTAATTAGTGTCAGTTATCTATTTAAGAAAGTCATTAATTTCCTGAACTATTCTGTCAACTGGTATAATCTTCAAGATCTAACGTCTCCCTGTGAATAGTTCCTTGTTCGCTGCAGGCCTGAGCTTGCAGAATTGTTGTTATCAACGTGTATATTCCACCTTTTCCTGGCAAGCTCAACCTCTGATTAGATTATATGAATAGACATAGGAAATTACCCTGATCCGGAACACCGGAGTTCATAATTAAATATACGGTGATCCAACATGGTAGAGAAGGTATGTTGTTGGTAAGATTGACCTTTCTGGCATGAATGTGGAGGCCCAAGCTGCCCAGCGGGGGCACGTATTTACCTCTACACGAGGAAGGATCACGCATTCGTGACTCTTCTTCCACGTCTACAGGTATGTTCACGTGTGTTCCACGCCGCCATATTAACTCAGTTTAACTTAGTCATTTTTGCGAATATCAGTGTTCATGTTTCCACATAGTACCTTCAGTGCCAATTAAGTCAAGTAAAGTAGAGCTCTAGCTATCGTCTGAACCAGTGCCAGACGTATGTTTTGTATAGTGAAGTTAAATATTCACGCATTCGTGACTCTTCTTCCACGTCTACAGCCACTCTCCTGAGGGTCGATAACTACCTATGGGCACCATGGTTCTTGAAGACTGTCTCTAAGGGCGCATTTAGAATCCCAGGACACGATTCCCCGGGAAGCGCCCTCACCACTCTGCCTGCCAGTGTGTAACGAGTCAACCTCCCTGAGTGCACCTAGCGAGCGAGCCTTCAGCTTGGCGGTCGCTGTAAACAACTCTGGCCCACTGACTCGGTTATATGATCATGGTCTACCTACTGTTCTTGGTTATATGTATGGAGCCATATTAATATCCATACTTAGGGATGACTAGCAGAAATATAGTCATCCCAGGTTAAGTATTGAACCACTGAATGAGAGTTCAAGGTACCAGGTTGTTCCTTGCAAACTAACAGGAGGTATTGTATGTTACTATAATTGTGGAGTTAGTCCAATGTGTTATGTATTCATCTGTAGTAATCATGAACGAATAACCTGAGAGTATGATGGTCTAACCACGAATTGAGAAGATAATTTGTTCCTTGTTAAAGTAAGACCTGCGGGTCCAGGGTTATTGACAGTGTGTAAGCATTTCTAAATCTTACTTGTCACAGAAATACTACAACAGTATCCAATAAAGTAATGAATATTTGGAGGTGTTTAATGAGGTAATAAGTTCTTGAAGTGTTTGATGACTTAATAAGTTAATTTCGGTTCTGTTTAGCCTGAGTGACTCTAAGATGCATCTTCTCCACTCACTGTATTAATAAATATTGAGTTAGTAATCTGAGTATCACCACTCTACTCCTTCTAAACATTGGTTCCCAGAAAATAATACTTACTCACGTGCCTATACATCTACCACACTACCCAAAACCCTTCCATGAGTTCTGTTATATAATGAAAAGTCTGGGTGGTGGCAGCTACCCCTTGTAAGTATAAAAAGTGTTATACAAAGAATAACATGGTTCCCCAGACTAACCCATGTATAAGAAAGACATAAAACAAAGTATACTTCAGAAAGGTAAGAACATTGAAACTGAGAATACAATCTATATGAAAGGAAATGAAAAGAAAGAACCTTGACTTGGAAAACATAAGTAGAGAAGCATAAGAGTTACTTATATAAGAATATATAAGAATATAAGGTATATAGAGGTAAAGAACATATAAGAATATAAGTAAGAACATATAAGAATAAATATATATGTAAAGAATGGAAGGAGAATAAGTATATTAAACAGGGTACTCATTGGAGGAATGCTACACAGAACAAATAAGTATATGAGTAAATAGAATACTAACAGAAAACAGTAGCTGGATGGTAAATTATTGAAAAGAGAAAACTCGGCCCGTCACAACATTAGAGTGAATGCCTACTATGATGTCGAAGGAGACCTAAGAGTCATAAACAGGCATTGTGAATTCATTAAAGTGACTTTGATACAAAGCACAAATCAGCTTTCATATTATTAGAGTACTGTACAGTTCAGTACAATACAGTACAGTATAATGATATACATAACTACCTGGAGCCAAATGATTCCCTCTTGGTTAATTTTGTCACATCAGGTGGTGGAATGTTAACTTGTTGGCAGTATATCATTACTGCTCCACTTGCTTCTGGATGAAATGATACTGCATCGCCAAGAAGAGAATTGATCATACGTAGACGCTCCTGGGCTAACCTCAGCTCAATGTCGTACTGAAACATATGAGTACAGATATAAAATCTTGTGTGGAAATAGGGTTCAAGGATAATTTACAAGAAAACTGCAGTGTTCTTAGATGAGCAGGTTTTAATATTTCAAAAGAATAATGAAGGACTGATCCTGAAATATTATTTAATGATTGAATCTTGAACTAGGCATTTTGTGATTTAGGGTATAACCTTGAGTCCTATCCCCAGTGCTTGATAAGTTAGAATCTACCAGCATTTACACTAAATATACCAACATCAGATAAAGGTTACATAATTGAATTATTATTACACACACACACACACACACACACACACACACACACACACACACACTCTCTCCCTCCCTCTTTAATAGTTTAATAATCTTATTAAAGAAACATTCTTGTAACAACAATGATAAAACCTGTTGTAAAGATTTTCTTCTAGTCCTCCACTGGAGATTTGATACAGCAACAGAAGCTTGTCGAGTTTTTGTTTGGTGGTTCTCAATCTCTCGTTGAACAGCTGTCATGTGTATGTTCTTTTCTCGAAGAAGTTCCTCTACAGCATGAACCTGTAGTTCAACTTCATGAAGTTTACCTTGGGTACCCTAATGGATAAACATTGTTTCACCTATTACAAACAGTGGAGAGTTATTGTAAATATAGGTGTACAACATGAACCATCATGCTTAGTTGGAAAATACATACAGTGGTCCCTCGGTTAACAAGCACAATCTGTTCCAGCAGGTTGCTCGTTAACCGAAAAACTCGTTAACCGAAACCATTGTTTCAATAGGTTTTTGGGTAATTGGTTCCAGCTCACCGAAATTTGCCTAAATTCAACAAAAAAGGTAGAAAAGTACACTTACTTTGAGGTGTGTATGTAGAAGGCTCCTGGATGATGATGATGATGATGATGGGAATTAGAATGGGGGTGGAGGGGAAGGAAGAAGAGAAGGCATTGGGGTGGAAGAGAAGTCACCCCATGGTGCCATTTCACCCATAAAATTTTAGCTCTCTTGGTGTAATTCAAGATTATTTTCTTTAAATCAACACTGCACTGCATTATATATTGTCAATATGTAAAATATATTTCAAAATGACCAATAATTTGCTTGGAAACACAGAAAAAAAGCGTTTAGTTAAGAGAGTCTCAAGCAAGATGTTACCTCCACTGAAAACAGAGAGAGACTAACGCCTGTCTGGTGTGTTAACAGGCTGGATGGCACGCCAGAAACGAGTTTCTTTACCTTCAATTATGTTCAATAATTGTTAAAATGACTAAAAAAGTTAATATTAAACTTTTAAAATTATTGAATAGTATAAACTTCTTGATATTTACTAAAACAGTAAGGAATTTAAGCCCTAAAACCAATTACTGTATTGGCGGACTAATACTACAGCTGGTGGACCGCCAAATGCAAGCGAAAACATGTTGAAGTCGGCTCGTAAAAAACTCGTTAATCGAGGGATTGCTCGTTAACCGAGGCGCTCGTTAACCGAGGGACCACTGTACAGTATTGTATATAAAGGATATAAACTGTGTGATGGCTGAAACAAATAGATACAGAACACATCTGTTAGAGCAGTAAGAATTAATGAATGAATCTGCTTGGTTTGAATGTGGTAACAATAAAGGGCTTAACAGAGTAAAGAAAAATATAAACTTAAGAGTTTTTGTAGCGGGAAGTAAGCCTAACATGGGTAATTCTGACAGATGAAATCTGAAAGTCTAGGACTAGAAAAAATAGAATTTATGTGGGGGTAAAATGAAATGAAGATCTTGGGTTATACCTTCTCTATACTGTTTTATGACAAAAGAACCTAGAACATGAAAGTCATATAGTCAAGGTTTGTTTAATTATTCAGGCCACTGAAAAAAGAACAGTTATCAATATTAACAACTTCTAAGACAATGTCTCTTTATCCAGCAACATCAATTACAGTGCAGTATTCTGTTACCTCTAAGTCTCCCTGGGCCTGATCCAGCAAAGTCTGCCAGACTATAATCTCTTCCTCCAGAGCAGCAAGATTCCCTTCAAGAACAACTCTCTCTTTTTGTTCCTCACCTGTTGTCATGAAACAAGAAAAGACTAGAGTTCGTGCTCACAGAACTATGCAGTACAGGTACTGTGCTACTGTGTTATGGAATACGATATTTATTTTTGTTGGCTTACCCCCAAAATATAATCACAGGGTAATTTTTTTTTTCTCTATTGAAGTTAAACCTGATGGTTTGCCATTTTCAAACTCACTGGTATCTTGAGAACATTACTACAGTAAACTCCCTCTAACCTGGACTCACTTAATCCGGATTTCCTTGCAAACTAGATTGGGGTCCGGCATTGGACACATGTACTGTACAGTATCCTCAACCAAGGAAAACACAACCATTATCCAGTTAGCACAGAGGAAAATATGAGTAAGCGGGTGAGTGTGTGGCAAGGCTCAGAGATGGCAGCAGGTACCTTATCATGTGATCTTGAAGTTGCTAATCCACGGCCTTGAGCTCACAGCTGCTACACTTGTGCTATTTGTGATGTTATTTGCAGTATTAAAGAGCCTCATGGTTTAGGAAAGCAGAAGACAGCTGTTAACTTAAAGACTTACCTAGCTACACTGTGAGACCATGAAAGTGGGTTGTGAGTGAAAGACATAATGCATAAATATGGATTATGATGCTCCACTGTTTACAACTGCATATGTGACTGGGAGAAAATTCAAGCACAAGCACTTACAGTTGATAATGCCAAGGAAAGTTACATTACAAATTTAGCCTATACTGCCCTGCAATATACCAGTACATCTCATTTTGTTTTTCTGATGAATTCATCTAATATTTGGTAAGCTAGATGATTTAAATGTTCAACATAAAACACCTTTTCTTATATACAATTAAGTTAAATATATACTGTAAATGATAAAAACATGCTTCAAAAAATTCTTATGATCCCAACAGCAGTTGTGTACACTATTCTTGACACTGACTACAAGGTTACCAAAAAATGGCAACTGTGGAAATGGTATACAGTACAGTACAGTTGAAACTTGCACTTGTGTACATACAACATATTACGTATTCCCTTTTCATATAAATTGGGACTTTTGTTCCCAGGCCTACTCTTTTCTAATCATAATGACGAAGCTAACACTGAGTAGGAGGATTATTGATGATGTTCAAGAGTAAGAAGAACAGTAATAAAGGTCAGGGTATAAACATGACAACAGTGAAGTAGAAACTAACAATCTTAGTTTCAGTCAATGACTTACTATGATAGAGAATATCATGTAGTTGTGACCGATACTGTTGGCCTTCAATACTAATTAGAGCTACCATTTGCTGCAATGCTTCTACCTCTTCTTCTGCCCTCCTTACTTCTAGATCCAGCAGATCACCCGTCTCTTGCAAGCCTGCACGTTCATGGGCAACCTTTGGAATACATTAAAGATAATACAGTACAGTACAGTATCTGTAATTTGATATCTATAATTTACACTGACAGCAATGTACAGTACAGTATATATTTGTTGTTCATGTCTTATTTATTTTATCATATTTCTACTGTACAGTATTTCATTTCTTCATCTTTTCTTACATTTATATTAGTTACCTGTTATTGTGGGATACATTGTACAGTTTCAGTTTTTCTGTTAGTGATGTATAAAGTCACACATATAATCATCTTGCCTTTTTTAATACACACAACTATGGGTGTTAATAAAGTCCTAACCCACCTTAAGAAAAACCTGCGCAGTAGACCCTTCTTCACCTTCTGGGGTATCAATACTGCACTGAATTTTTCTGTGTCTGCAGTCACAACAAGAGTTTATTAGTGATACTGTACAGTATACTCAGCCTTACCCTGTCCTGTCACTATTAGATGTACACCAAAATGATTACCTATTACCAGTGAGATAGTTGCAAGGCTATACTAAGTGAAGCGCATATTTAGAAACAAACCAAGGCATTGGAATTCCAGTGGTAGATAAATACAATAACGATAATATATTTATCCATAAAACTATGTACTGTACTGTTATGGTTAGGTTTATTAGGTTAAGTCTAGTTTTTTAGCAACTTAAGACAGGTTATATTTGGTTGGTTAGGTTAGGTTACTTCACAACTTCATAAAAATATCATCATATGAGGCATCACAAGAAGGGAGGGCAAAAAAGCCAAAATTACATTTTGAGTAATATGTGTTCAAAGAAATGCATAATTAACTCAAATATCACTCAATTTTCAAACATTTGATGTTATTATTTATGGTTTGAATGAATCTTGTTGCTGTCTGTAGAAGTATTATGCTATGTGCACGTGGTAGCATGACAGTCATTGGCTGAAGGTGGTGGGTGGATGGTAGCTGGAAGGTGATTGGCTGTAGTGCTCGCCCTTTCTACTCAGTAAGCTATAGTAGACCTGACATTACACCTTGCTTAGGAATTGCATATCAACTTTGTCCCTTATACAACCTGAGATGAAGGTTGCTATTACCATAGCTTACTGCACCACCTCACTCTACAGCAGTGGTTCCCAAACTTTTTAACATGACTCCCCCTTTTGCTTTTTGTGAAGTCCTCCCCCCCTCCTTATATTTTTGTATGTAAAATCTACAAAGATTTTATTTTTTATTATGATTATATTTCCGTAACTGAAGATGAGGGAGGATCGGTGGCTGGTAGTGTTGTAAAAGATACGAGTAGTGTGAGAGTCAGTATGGTATCCATGACATGCACAAGAAGCGTAAGGAGAGAGAGAGATGAAATGATAGAAAACAGATAGGGGTGACTGCTATACTTTGGTTTTGCACAGATGTGTGGAAGATTGAAACGGGGAGAAAATTACTCCTGAAAGAGTTTCTTCATTATATTCTTTCTGAGCAAAAAATAAAAAATTTGGCAGATGGCTTCATGCCTCCCTTGTACCCACCTCACGCCCCCCTCAACCCCCAGTTTCGGAACCACTGCTCTACAGGTTTTAGCTTGCAAGGGGAGGGAGAAAACGTAAAATTGACAAGTTGGAGAGTTCACCCTTACTTCGTGTGACACCTCATATGATAAGCAATGCCAACTGCACAAAGAAGATACTGTATATCCATACTTGTCTTTCAGGTGAAGTACTCTGTTAGTAACTTCATGTAGTTGAAGAGAGAGTTGGTGCATCTCACTGTTCACACCCCTTAGGTTAATATCTGCTTCTTTGATACGAATCTTCACTCCATTTATCTGTTCTGATACTAACTGAAAAAAATACAGAGAAAAATCGTAATTTAAAAGGCTTCACAAAATTTGACTCCATATACAGGTACAGTATTCTCAATTTTTTACATTTAAAAACCATTAATATTATAGTAATAATGATAAAAATTATAATAATAATAATACTGTAACAACGATAATACAGTAGTACAGTGAAAAAGTGGGTCCCATAGACATGGCTGCTCATTAGGGACAGCGCGGATACAGCATACTGTATATTAAGCTTTCTGTACACAAGGAGGCAGCATAGCTGGCACTGTTCTCGACTGCCTTTATTTCCCCAAGTTGTATACCTAGATACCCACTTGCAGATGGGTGAACTGGGAGCACCCAGGAAATGAACACCGACCCCCATTACAGGAGGGGAGTGTTGTATCCACTTGACAACACAGTAAAATATTTTTTCCCCAGAGTAGTTCAACCAAAACTCTTCAGCTCAAAAATTCATGTCTACCACTACTGTATATGGTACTTGCTATACCATTCAGCTCCCAAATACTGAATATCCATTGATTCAGTTCTCAATCCATGTGGAAAGAGACCTGAACCACATCACCTATGATAACTTTACCTAACTTAGGGCCAGCCCAAAGGATTTCTCTCCACCTCAGAACCAATCAGAGGCTACTGTGATGTCAAGTCACTGTTTTCTAGCCTAAACTCGATATAAATATACTGTACACAGTATCTGTATATTGTAATGCACTCAATACTTACCATCACCTTTGTATTTGTTTTGAAACATATTAAGGACAGCACACCTGGTTAGATCCACAAAGCTTTCTCAGCAATGAAAAAGCTGTGGACAGCACAAGTAAATAAGTGATACCCCTGTACTGGCCTGCAATGCACCCAGAAAACAAACACCGCTGTGTTGTTGAAGCTCAATGGCTAACCAGCCTGTGTTATCCTGCCACAGACAACACCTCAGACTATAGAAAACAAGTCTACAAATATACTAGCAGGGCTGGCCACTCAGCCAATGAGAAAGGCTGACTAGCCTGATTCCAAGAATAATATTGCAAGCTGGTTCACTCAGAATTTTACTCATTAAATCAATTAAAATCTCATTCATTGAATTTTCATACCAGCATCTCCAAATGGGGAGATAGATCAGTGGTGAAAAGGATAAAAGTAAAAGCAAAGTAACAAGTAAAAAAAAATAAAATAAAAATTAACACACTATGCTCGTTAACCCCCAATTCTTTTTCAGTGGGACCATTCTGTACAACCAATGCAGTAGTATCAATACAGTATAACAGTATACAGAACTGTAATGTAAAAATTTAAACACCAAATTCAAAATGGCGACCACTTACACCGGAAATCATTCGTCTTAATCAACTTGTCTTGTATTTAAGGTTTACATTTTATACCTGGCATATTTTTTGAGCTTCAAAGGCTGACTTATGATATAAACCAGCAAATAAAGTAATAATCATATTATTAGTGATAATAATAATTATAATAACAATAATAATAACAGTAATAATATACTGTACATGTATACTGTAATAATAATACTGTAATATGGTAATAAATATAATAATAATAAAATTACTGTAATAATAATAATAATAGAAATCATTACTGTACAATAATACTGTACAATACTTGTAATACAGTACTCTACAGTACTACAATATTATAATTTCAGTACATATACCACCTTTTCCATATCTGTCTTGTCTTGTGAGAGTCGTGATGTGTTGTTCATAACAGTTTGGAGACGATGCATTCGCTGCTGCAAGTGCAGTTGAGTTAAGCTGACATCCACAGTCAGTTCTTCACAACTGTTGGCCAGTTTTGCACGTTCTCTGGAAAATTCAAACATGATACAAAGATCACTAGAAGAGTATTTGTGGAGCGGTACAGTACAGTACAGGTATACATTACTGTTGTTTGTCAAATTACCAGTACTGTACAGGTATTCATCGTTAAGCGTTAATGCGCTTAAAGTTAATTCAGTTTAGCAATAAAAAAAATCCGGGACCCTTTTTCACTTAACATTAGGTCAAAATTTGGTCTGGTGATAACTTGACTCACTGTGAAGGGGGAAAAACTGGGAATGAGATGGCCTGTTGCCTTTGTTACATGTAATGAAACTATAAAAGTGCACAGGTCACTGACCCACATTAGGGCCTCGGGCCAAAAATATAATAATAATAATAGTAATAATAATAATAATAAAAATACTATAGTAGTAATAATAATAATAATAATAATAATAATAATAATAATAATAATAATAATAATAATAATAATATACTGTAGTAATAATAATAATAATAATAATAATACTTAATAAAATTTAATAAAAATACAATATAATAATAATAATAATAATAATCATAACCATAAATAAATACAAAAATTAAAAAAATCGATCAATAGTGAGAAACAATATATGTATGTTGTGTTGTCAAAGTAAGAGAAATAATTGAAAACCTGCAATTGTGTGTAAATGAGGCAGAAAGTCAGATCAGCAACCTGGGACTTGGTTACAATTTTTGTGGTGCCAAATGGCAGCAAGGTCCACCATTAGACAGCACATTATGCTTCCAATATCTTCCCAGGAGGTAGTACTCCCTGTTTGGTAGCTGCCTACTACCTGGTAAATGTGGCTTAGAAATAAAGAAATATAATATAAAACTATAAAATAAGAAGAATAAAGAGCATGGGTGTGTAGGTGTGTGTGAAGTGAATGTATTTGTGAAGCCATTGGGGTGCAACTGCGTTGCTAGCCCAGCCATGCTTCCTGACGCCATATCCCAATGTGACATCATGGCATACATACAGCACAGTGCTGCAACAGCCACAAATCTCTGAATCAGGTGGGTGACTGCCTGGCTGAACTGTGCTGCATCGCCCAGATGATGGTTTGAGTGTAGGAGCTAATTTTTGACATAAAATTTGGCTCACCGTTTGTTCATTAAATCACATAACTCTGAACTACGTAATTTATATAAAGATTTTGTGTTTATAAATCAATCGTTTTACTTCGAAACCGATTATAATTATTATAAAGGAGTACAGTACATGTACAGTCAACCCTCGCTTTACGCGGTCCCACTTTACGCATTTCCACGTTTACGCGGTACCCTGCCAAACACGGAATGCTCACTTTCCGCGGTGTGTGTACCCTTTTACGCGGAGAGTGGTGCGAGCAGGGCGCGCACAAGGTCGCCCAGTCATCAAAACATTACCGAGTTCTTCACCCGCCACCCACCACAGCCGGCCCAAGTCAGTGATAGTGATAATGATAGTGAGGATATGGACTTATATGGACTTTGAGGGGTTTGAAAAGAGGCTCTGCAAGTCTCTGTGGTGGATAGTGATACAATTGATACAAGTGATACAGGTGAAGGCCAATAATCTGCCCTCTGCCTCGGAACCAACCCCTCATCCCCGTGTGCCCAGCCATCTTTTCTACTAATGTAAGTGTTAAAAAACCTAATATTATTGATATTTCTCTTAATTATTAATTGTGTGTGCATACCATCATAAAATTAAGAAGTTATTTTTACTACAACGTAGGTATTGTGTCTGAAAAAGTTGAGTTTGGGGGATGGCCCGGTCTCTATTTCAATTAATCCCATATGTTATGTTGTTCACTTTACGAGGGCCGCCGTGGGTTCAATTGACCGTGTAAAGTGAGGGTTCACTGTACTGTATATTATTGTATTCAGTGTTTACTGCCCTGCTATTTAAACCTGTTTGTTCACCCTCTGTGTTGCTGTTATCCCTCGTTTAGCGTTAATTTCCCTTAATGTTAGGTTTTCAGGAACGCATCATCCTTAAACGAGGGAGACCTGCACCTTCACAACTGCAACATTGTAAAACCAGACTGGGGATTCTTTGGAAATTATTAAACAATGTGCAATATACTGTACGGTATTCCAATTAAATTAACGCTGGAACAAGAACAGCAGAGAAAAATTAATGCAATGTCAGTAATACTATTCTGATTCCCTTAAGTCTACTTACAAGCTGCATATCTACTCATATGTAATTTTTTTTATACCTTTCTGCACTGGTGTTACTCATCTTGACTGTAGTCACATCTGCTTCCAGTTTCTGGCCATATTTTTTCAACTGAGACACTTTTCCCTGTTCATTTGATCGTGTATTCTGAGATGGAATTGCAAAATTATGAATTATTATACATCGCATTAGAAACAATAAATATGAATGCAATGAATTTGTCAACCTGAATTCACAATACACAATCTAAGGAGGTTGGAATATAGTACAGCATTGGCATTACTATTTAGCCTTAGTTAATGCAATACAGTACAATATGCACTTAAATAAAATGTCACAAAGCCTTATCTAACATAACATATGTGATAACTATTAAAGAAAGTTTTGAACACACTACAATTAACACATTTCTTATCTAACAAGGATGTACAGTAGTTGTAACCTCCAATACATTGTACAGTACTGTATATAAGGAAATATCACATTTGTCTATACAATTGTTTTAGAAACTAACTTTGAGAATCACAAGTTGCTTTGCAAGTATCTTAATGGTAGTAGACACTTCTTGAAGCCGCAAGTTTAAGAGCTCCAACTGCTTTTGCTGATCTACATCAACAGAATTGTCGTTCCCATCATGGGTAAGTTCATGGATATGTCGGCGGAGCTGTTGTATGTTCAATTCCTAGAATGAACGATATATGTTAGAATATAAGAATTTCATAGAAAAAAATACAAATTCTAAAGATCATCCCAACTATAGTGTCAAAAATTCAGGAACTGAAAAATGCTTTAGATGTGATGAAACACACATGAGTACTGTACAGTAGAACAGGAGGTGAGAAAGAACAAATTCATTACATTAATGAAAACATCCCTATAATTTAATTATTAAGTTTAGGAATTTCAGTAACCAATAACAGAGATTACATGATTTACTTTGATGTGTAAATTATAGGAAAAATATAATAGTATAATATAAGTTAAAAGATTACTTCTAGAGTTTCCTTTTCCACTAAGCACCGAGTCTCTTTGCTGGGTGGTCCCAAGATGCTCACTTCAACACCGCACAGCAATACAAAGGTATATAAAGGATATTTTTGTTTTAATTTTTCATAATTCTGTTGAATATCTTTTATTTTGTACGAATACATGTTCAGGGTATACTGTACTGTAATATATTTTGAAGTTTTCCCTCATTATATTTTAGCACATCGGTACAGTAGTTAGGTTTTCCTATACAATACAGTACCTATACTCTGTAATTGTAAAAAAAAATAAAATAATACTAATGGCACTTAAATATGACCACAGAATTTGTGGATCCAACTCATTAATTTCAATGGGTAAAAGGAACTGGGACTGGAGGCATAAAAACTTACCCCATTTACTTAATAACTTACTGTAAACACTTATACTGTACTGTACTCATCAACACTTTTTATTTAACCTTTCTTATTTATCAAGTTGATAACTTAATTACCTTACATTTACATTCAAATACAAACAAATTGGACTGACTGTATTGTACTGGTATTCCCCAACTTATGAAAGGGTTCGATTCCAGAAAAACCTTTCATACATTGATTTTTTCATAAATTGAAGCACATTTTAGCATAGACTCCCATTATAGAAGTGAGATACATTCCTACGAGGAATAAAACAGTAGAGCACCTGTAGCCAGCCTGTTTAACACATGAATTTTTTCTCTCAAACTCAACATTTTCTTCTGCCTCTTTCCAGCAAACTCATCTTCCCCACTATTGAGCCGATCAGTGGCAAAGAAAATAAAAGTAAAAGGCCATTAATCAAGGGTAAGTTATACATGTAAGCAAAAAATCAGCACAAGTTCATTGTATTGAGTCAATAGGTGCAGCAGGTATTTGCTGATTAAAAACTGCTGTGAGAAGGAAGAATACAGCTGTATATACTGTACTTAGAACATTTAAATCACTAACTCATAAAGAGGGAGGATTTACTGTACAGTATTATATTCAATTATTCGAATACAGCAGCTCTTAACTTAGATGTAATTGTATCATATTTCAGATAATACTTACAAAAATTACCTATACAGTATACTTATATCAATATTACTAATTCACAGATAGCTACAGCAATCTGGAAAATTTTTATACAGTACAGTACCTGATCATGGAGAACTTCCTTTTGTTTCACTGCCCTGACATCTAGTTCCTTTATATAGACCAAGTTCCGAGCCTTTGTTGAAAGTAATGCTGTGACCTCCCCTTTGATCAATGCCTCTTGCTGCTGCCAAATAGTCACAGCCTTTTTATGATGGAGTTCAGCCTCCATCACTCTCTCCTTCTGTTTGATTAAGCTTTTCATCAGACCTTCAGCTTCCTGGAAGAAATAAGACTGAAGTGAATGTTTACATATAATAAGTTGGGCTCTACTACAACATGGAATATGCTGTCAACTTTATAGTACTGTACAGTACAGGAAATCCTCATTTTCCAAATACATTATTTAACATACAGTCAACCCTCACTTTACGCGGTTAATGTAACCCACAGGGTGCCGCGGAAAGTGAGGAACGCGTAAAGTGAATAACGTAACATATGGGATTAATTGAAATAGAGTTCGGGCCGACCCCCAAACTCCACTTTTTGACGACACACAACTATGTTGTAGTAAAAATATTATCTTAACTTGATGATGGTATGCACAAACAATTAATAATTAAGAGAAATATCAATAATATTAGGTTTTCTAACACTTACATTAGTAGAAAAGATGGCTGGGCACACGGGGATGGGCGGTTGGTTCCGAGGCAGAGGGCAGATTATTGGCCCTCCCCTGTACCAATTGTATCACTATCCACCATAGAGGCTTGCAGGGCCTCTTTGTCAAACCCCTCAAAGTCCATATAAGTCCATATCTTCACTATAATTATCACTATCACTGACTTGGGCCGGCTGTGGTGGGTGGCGGGTGAAGAACTCGGTAATGTTTTGATGACTGGGCGACCTTATGCGCACCATGCTCGTGCAGCTTACACAACATGGCGGATGGCGGGAGGTGTGAATCCAAAAATGGCGCGGCTCGCCAGCCGCTCTCTGCGTAAAGGGATACGCGCACCGCGGAATGTGAGCATTCCTGTTTCGGCAGGGTACCGCGTAAACGTGGAAACACGGAATGTGGGACCGCGTAAAGCGAGGGTTGACTGTATTGTAAAAAACATCCGCTCATAACAACATTATAATTTATGACCAAATTTTGGTCTTTCAAATGTTTGTTTATTCAATTTTTATTTTTACCATTTTCGCCAATTATCAGCTTACTAGCCGTTTGGGCGCTCTATCCAGTGTTAGTACAGAAGGAAACTGGGGACCGGGAAACCTGTGGTGTTTGGTAGTGAGGGTCACACTGTATAACACCCTTCTCACGTGTGTCCGGGCCGAAGCTCGAACCTTTGACATATTGGTGAGATTTACGCGTGTTACCGCTGTAACACCAACATACCACCACTGTACTGTAATGTTATTATTACCTCTATTACACATACTTGTAATATCAATTTACTCATTTATGTTTTCATAACTGTACTTAATAATATTTAATTTAAAAATTTAGTTTTCTCTCGTTTCTGGGGACCAATAAATTACCGTACTTACATCATGTTTCAATGGGATTTATTGATCCAGTTAACAAACACATTAAATTCATAAACCAGGGACTGCCTGTCCTCTTTTTTTCTATTGATATATCCTGATGAAATTCCAAGTCTAGAAAATATAATAAAGCATACTACAGTATAAGTATAATTTAGATAAAAAGTGCACTATATCAAGGTTACAGCTTTTGTGCCTCTTTAAAATTATACATACAGACTCTTTAAAAATATGTATATACAATCTTGATTCAAGTACAAAAAGTCCAAGTAACCTCCCTAACATCCTTACCCAAGCACAGCACAGTACTGTACTATACCCATTTAATATGTGACTGTCTCTAGCAAAACCTGGCCAAAGTCACATGACCTACTGTTACACAGCACTAGTTGCAGGACTTCAACACCTGAAAAACAAATTACTGTACTTGTATATCTATTACATTACTTTTATTATTTTTTCCAACTATACATTCGAGAAATAATAAAATACAGTGGTATGTATTCATTAAAAAAAAAAAAAAAACCTGTGGAATGAAAGACTATGTACACTAAATCAAAAAGTGTTGCTTAAAGTTCTCAATAGGTTTTAGGTTATGTTTCTCACCTTTATCATGGCTTCTAAAGAATGCAGTGACTCTTCAGCTGATATTACAAGTTCAGTATTGACTGTCAACTTCTCCTCAGATTTCTTGCACTTCTGCTCTATGCTAGCAAGGAATGCTTCTTTTTCCTTTCGAAATTCTCGTTGTTCTGCTGATTGAAGACTCAAGCTTTCAATTTCTTTGTTAACTTTACTGAGAGTATTCTGAAGAGCCCAGAGCTGTCAATCAGAAAAGAAAATATATATACAGAAAATAATAAAATAATAATTATTCCACAATAGATGACAAGGTTCTGCTATGGTGGCACAGTATGCACATGTTGAAAGAATAAAAAGTAGAAGGTAGATAATGAAAGAGTTCATAATTCATACATGGATAGCAGGAGAGAAAGGGGAAGATCTTGACAGAAATGGAAGATTTAATATTCCACTTGGACTGTGGAAGGGATTTCTATTTAATGTGTAAGTGACAAAAACTAACCAACTAATAATTTGTTACCTGAGACTCAATCTGTTCTCTAGTTAAAGATACACTTTGATACTGCTCTTTAAACCATGTTCCCTCCTCCTCTACAAGTCTAGTGTTCTCCACAACCTCTTGGCTTGATTTTTGCACTTGTTTTAAAATTTGGCTCTCTTGATTCACCTCTCCCTTAAGAATTCCAATCTTCTGCTGGGCTGCTAATGAATCCTGTAATAAGAAGTTTCACAACTATAATGATCCAGTAAAATAGTTTATAAATCACTAGATTCAAGTGTTGAAGGTTTACAGAACAGCACTAGATATGCTAAATCTTCAAATGCGTTGAACTGTGAGAGGTAACAGGATAAATTGAAGAGAGAAACTTGCAAAATAATTACAACAGGGGAATTCTTTGGTCTCTACCTTTCTGGAAGGAAGCCTTTCAATTTCTCCAAGAACCTCACTTAAGACAAGGAAAGGGAGATTCCTTGGTTATCATCTCCAAGGATGAAACAAACTGTAAGACGGAGATCATCATAAAACATATGGTTTACAATGTATGACTCAACAAACCTCAATACAAGAAGTCTGATCATTAGCTTTCTGGTAGATATGGTGCAGAGTGATTTCCCACTGAGCCAGAAGGTGATCCCGATGAGCAGCTGCTTGTAGAAATGCTGTTCCAAGTTGGTCTAAGGCTGTCTGTGCTGCTGCTGCCTCTGCTTGAGCGCTAGACAGCTCTGCTTCTGCAGCTGCTACTTCACCACTTGTACGTTCAAGGGCAACACTGAGCTCCTGTTAGAAAAAAATTTCAATGATGGGTCATACAAAATACACTGTAATCAAAGTCATGAACTTAAAACTAGCCAAATATTTACTTGTCATATACTAAATCTTAAATTCAAATACTGTAATACTAATAACAACTGTCATTAAAATCCCACACAGTACAGTACTCGGAACATCCATGAATGCCTGTATCATTTCTATGTGCCTGACCTTCCATGTTAATCTTCCTTCTAAACATTTTAGTTAACATTTATTAAAGTCTTCTGTCATTTAAGTACATACCCGGTATGTACAGTACTACGTTGACAACCCCTTATCCGAAATTCCGAAAACCAAAAACCTCTGAAGACTGAAAGTTTTTTTGTGGAGCAAAACTTTTTTTTTTTTTTTAAACAGGGATTAGCCCACCCGGGGACACAGATCACTGACCCACTTGGGGCCGAAGGGGGGTGGGGGGGAGGGGGAGTGTAATAATAATAATTATAATAATAATAATAATAATTATTCACAGTAAATAAAATTTATAAAAATACACAAAAAATTAAATAATAATGATAACAATAATACTACTACTGTAATAATAAAATAATAATAATAAAATTAATAATAATAATAATAACAATAATAATAATAATAACAATAATACTGTAATAATAAAATAATAATAATAAAGAAACACAAGAATGAAAAAAAGATCAAAAGTGAGAAACACGACCTAGACCTATGAATTATTATTATTACTATTATTATAATTATTACCTGTATTATATTTTAGCCCCCAGGCCCCAATGTGGGTCAGTGACCTGTGCCCAGGTGGGCTGATCCCTGTATATATATAAAAAAAAAAAACTAACCTAACCATTCTGAAATCTGAAATGCATCTGGCCCCAAGGATTTCGGATAAGGGATTGTCAACCTGATATTACTATAATTCTTCTATAATTAATTTAAAATTTCCAGACCATAAAACCCCTTCTAAAACATTCACTCTTTTCTTCACCATACTTGGAAAGATTCATAATATCATGAATATGGAATATGGTTATGCAACTTCAAAGATCACTGACATCCTCTCAGTTATGGCTACACTACATACAAGAGTGAGGCTCATACATTGTACACACAACTGAAGAGGACACCAATGGGTATTGAAAATGTATTGTTCTCATAAACATTTCTGTTCTGTAATTTGGGTTAAATCTTTCTTCAGAAATTTACCAATAAACTTTTACCCCTGAATATTGGTTTTCATTAAATTTGTCTGATACAGAAACATTTTACTTTGTTTTTCATGTTGTAAAAAATATCTATAAATATGTTCCAAATATAAAAGCTTAAGTAAAAGATCATATTGGCAAAATAAAAAGTGCAAAAATGAATAAGAAAAGTCTGAGTTTACAATGTTCAAAAAGATTGCATGAGAGTGAGCTTCTTTTAACTCTTATAGTATATGGACAGGAAATTCTGGTATAGTACATCAAATCAACAAAAAATGATATAATGAAGATACAGTGGGGTATGCTATAACGAACGGATCCTACTACGAATATTCCTATAACGAACGGTTTTACCTATAAAATTGAGAATGCTATAATGAACTCAACTCCTACAACGAACGCAGATGAATGCGGGACTATTTCGCCTGGCGCATGAATATTGTTGTACCGCGACCCACAACAAGAGCGTCAGGCGCCATCTTTGTCTCATTGTGTAGCCAGTGCACCACTGTTATTGTTGAAATTTCGTCTTTTGATGTGGAAATAGAGTTATTTGTATAAATATTTTGTTATACAAGTGTACAATTGTGACAATGAATCATCCAAAGCGAGTGAGAAAGCTCATAACTCTTGAAACTAAGAAAGAAATCATAAAGAAACGTGAGGATGGAACAAGCATTGCGAAACTTAGTGATGAGTATGGGATGGCTAAATTGACTATATGTATGATTTTAAAGAATAAAGAGGAGTTGAAAACAGTGCAAGTGGCTAAGGGAATCTCTAGACTTAGCAAAGCAAGGTGTAATGTGATTGAGGAGATGGAAAATTTACTCTTAGTGTGGATAAAGGAGAAAGAAGTGGCAGGTGGTAACATTAGTGAAGCTATAATTTGTGAGAAGGCCAGACAATTGTTTGAGGACCTTAAAGCCAAGACTCCCAGTGCAAGTGATGGTGATGTGCCAGTGTTTAGGGGTACCAAGGGGTGGTTTACTGGTTTCAGAAGGAGAAATAAAATACATAGTGTTGTGAGACATGGTGATGCTGCTAGTGCAGATAAGGAAGCAGCTAAGGAACACCATGACTTTTTTTGAATATTATTAAAGAGGGAGGCTTAGTTTCTGGTGACTGCAAAATAAAGCCACTCCTTGTGTACCACGCAGAAAACCCCAGAGCTTTCAAAAAAAATTAGAAAGACCCGCCTTGGTGTTATGTGGCGGTCAAACCCAAAGGCTTGGGTGACCAGGAATTTATTCTCTGAGTGGGTGATTGAGGAGTTTGGACCCAGTGTTCGGGAATACCTCAGGGAGAATAATCTTCCACTGAAAGCTTTGTTGGTGATGGACAATGCACCAGCCCACCCTCCTAATTTGATGGTTGAATTGCCAGAGGAGTTCAACTTCATCACTGTGCACTTCTTGCCATCCCAACACAACACCTCTCATCCAGCCCATGGATCAACAGGTAATTTCTAACTTTAAGAAGCTGTACACAAAGGCACTGTTTAGAAAATGTTTTGCATCCACGTCTTCCAGTGATGTTAGCTTGAAGGAATTTTGGAAGAGTCACTTCAATATAGCAGATGCTGTTTTTTTAATTACCTCAGCCTGGAAAGAGGTTACTGTGTCATGATCGTGATGACGGCTAACCTGAAAACCTTAAGGATTCATATTATGCTCAAACGTCCACAAAACCTTCAGAGTCCCCCAGTGGAAACGTCCCCCGTTTTCTCTGTTTCCTTGATGACGTCATTGATAGGCCGTCTTTGTCTTAAGGGAACTTTGAATATAATCCGCAGATTTCGTAGCAAGACGCTGTATGGTGGGACCTGTTGCCATCCAACCCTTTGTAATCAATTTAATTTTGCTTTTGATAGCTCAGTCAGAGCATTGTTAGTGAGGATAATAGTAGGGAATGAAACGGAGTTCATAGTCTCAGTTTCAATGTCAGAGTGTACAGTAAATTAATTCATGGAAATAGAAGTAGGTGGACTCCCTGACCTATTCTGAGTGAGGGTGCCGCGGGCATTTCAACGGTTAGTAAGTGCTCGCCCCTTCACCCATACAGGTAGGCCATTCCACTCTGTGTTGTAATTCGCCCTTCTTTAAGTGATTTGACCCAATTAATAGTTGATTGTGCAAGTGTTACAGTAACGTAGTTGATATGCTCTGAGTGAAGTCATATTTACGTCTTTAACGTCCCCTGAAATGTGATGTCGTTGTCACTGTTAGTAAGTGCTCGCCCCTTCACCCATACAGGTCCCTAACGCAGCCTAGGCTGTGCCTGTAGCGTGGATGTTGTATCCACTATGTCTGGGGATATGTCCGAGGTCCAGTAGGATCAGTTACCTTCGTGAGACCCGACCGTCAGACACTTCAGACTACCTATGGCCCCCATAGCTGGCTCGTCTGGCCCTAACGCTCGGCCTGCGAGGTGACCCCGGATCACCAAGCCACACACCACTACCAGCCCCCATCATTGGTGGATGAGTGTCTAACTCAGTAGGGCTATTTGTGTGGTGGGGTTAATCCACTGGGATCTTCAGAGTTTGTCGGAAAGTACCCCATGGTGGCAGGACCCCATGGCGGTTCTTGAGTATCACTCCTGACGACTGAGTGTTGTAGTGGCAGTTGCCCCTGGTCTTTATGGTGCTAAGTGACTATAAGAGTTATGTGTTATTGAGTATGTCTAACCAGTAGTGGTGTGAGTGATATTGAGTATGTCCACCCAGTAGTGGTGTGAGTATGTTGAGCCTGAGGGCATAGTACCAGATTTCGTCTGTTGGTACATATATATTCTTTCTCCTACCTCCATATTAATGTTTAAATAAATTTTGTATTTGTATATTGTGTCTATTATTTACCTACAGTATCTACCGTTATTTCTTCCCTATTACTTGATACTATAATTACATATACCCACGAGCCTCCTCTCGTCACGCTACCAATGGTAATAAGTATGAGAGTAAAAAGAATTGTTACTGACACACAGGCCCTTATAAAATGGAGGCAGCGCAGGCCCTTATAACTGTGAGGTGTCCTTGTGCTGCTTGGAGGCCATTGTGGCCTGAATCTGTCCTTCAAAGAGACTTTGAAGGCTTCGAAGAGTTAGAAGAAGAGGCTGTTGTTCATGAAATTGTGTCTCTGGGCAATTCCACGGGCCTGGAAGTGGATGATGATGATGTTGAGGAGTTGGTGGAAGAGCACAGTAAGGAATTGTCCACTGAGGAGCTGCTTGAGCTTCACAAAGAGGAAAATGAGACACTGAAGCGGAGCTTAACTTCTGAGGAGTCAGGGGAGGAGGAGGACAAGGAGGAAAGCCACATCATTCCAGCCAAAGATCTCAAGGATGCATTCTTTTGCTGGAGCAAACTGTCCAAACTTGCTGAGGATTATCATCCTGATGTTGGTTCTGTGCAAAAGGCCATCAGTGTGTTTAATGACAATGTTATGAACTACTTTTGGAAGGTCCAGAAATCAAGGTTGAAGCAGCCAACCCTGGATTCCTTCTTTACAAAGGTAACAAAAGAACCTACAGACAAAGTGCCTGTGAGACAGTCACCAAAGAGGGCTAGGAAGGATGACTCCTCTCCTTCCACCTCTTCTCCATAATTCTCTCCTCCCCCTCTGCCTCCTGTCCTGCATGCTGAACAACACTAAGGTAAGATAAAGTACCGTATTTTTTACATTTTCCACATAATTTTTTCAGTGTTAGGTGGTTGTATTTGGGGGCCTGGAACGGATTAATCCTATAACGAACGAGGTTCTGGAACCAATTACATTCGTTATAGCATACCCCACTGTACTGTATTAAAAAAAACTATTAAAAACCAAGTACAGAATATTGTGATTACAAATGGGAGAAATTAGTTTCCTTTGCAAGCACAATATACTGTTCTGTACACTCTACTCCTTAAATGTAATACAGCAAATTATATCCATTTGTTATTAGTTACCTTAATCTTGGAAGCATCCTCTGCAGAATACTGCAACAACAATAAGTTATCATGATCAGCCTCTGCTAAATGGTCCAGTAATTCCTTCAGGAAACTAGAGTCTCCAGTCAAATTCTTCTGCAAATCTTCAAGTTCTCTCTGGCGCTGGGTCACATGGGTTTCTAGCAGTTCAGAAGCTTCTTGGATATTCGCCAAGTCGTTGTGCCTTTTCCTGCATTGTCTCACTATGCCTTCTGCTTCATTACTTGCAGCTTTTTCTTGCTTGGTTTCTGATTCAATATCTTGACGATGAACAAGCACTAGCTCCTGAAATGTTATACAGCTTTTAAGTAACAGCATTAAGCCCACAGGGAATGTCTGGTGTTGGAGTGAATTTCTATGTAGATATGCCATAATCTCCTGTAAGTAACCCGTGTGAAGGTACAGTATCTAACTGTACGGTAAGAAATTAAGAAACACATAATATTATATCCATCCCCATAGATCCGTGACAGTCTTTTTCCCGATAAGTAAACATACAGTAGAGTACAATGGCCACCAACCTGTATATTTTCCAACATCTGTGTCATATCCGAGACATACTCAGAGTTACGTTTATGTCCTTCATTTTCTAGTTTCCACGTATCTTCTGCACGAGAGACTTGTTGCCGTAATTGCTCCACATCTTCAGCCAATCCACGATTAGTATCATCTAACAATAGTAGACCCATACCGGGATTGGCTAATGCCTTTTCTAAGGCTGCCTCCATTGCTTCTAACTGTTTTTAGAGAACCTAAAAATAAGAGAAATTACCAAAATTTTCATATTGTTAAATACTGTGTTGCTTACATACAATTACTGTACAGTGCAGTACCTGTAGTACAGACGTATAGCATAGAGAATGTATTACTGTTTTATCATCAACAAACAGATCCCATCCTTATACTGTACTGTACTGGACGTTTTATTAGATATTTACTAACTTTTGTTGCGCATTTAGTATCAGTCATGAAGAAAAATAATATGCTAACTATAATAGTACTATCTAATAACATAGGAAGGTTGATAGACCATTAAACCTCCCCTTCTGTTAATACAAATCTTTCAAGAATAAAGAATAAAGTAGGAGACAACTTCCCTTTAACATACCTCACTAAAGGTAAATACTATGGAAAACACTGGCTCCTAGACCTAGCAACAAGATATGACTTTTCTAGAGTGTGTGTGATACTCTATGCTCTAGTGATAAGTTTCTTGTCTAAATGCTTCATTTCGACAAGAAAAGATTATTACCAATCCATAGAGCAAAAAACAGACCTGCCGACTATGGCTTGTTGCTGGGTCGAGGAGCAGGTTTTTTATATACATTACCTCCACTAAATAACAATACTATGGTTTATCACTACTGAAGGTAAACCTTTGCTATACATATAACATATACTGTACAGTATTCAATAAAATATACGTACTTTACCTTTAAAAATACCTCCTTACACAGCACAGTAAATCCACCCGAAGACCCAAGTTCCCAACAAGCAACATTCAATATCATGTCTCTTATGAATATATATGTAATTAAATAAAATAATATATATAGGATATTAAAGTTATATAATGATATATTGCTATTTCTTCAACTATCATATATGTAAATATACTTCAAACGGAAGAAATATAATTAACCTTACACCCTCTACACTCTCATCACCATGACAACCTCAGAGAGTAAATAAACAAAAGTTTGACTTGGCAAAATGCCTAATGCTAAATATATACCACGATAAATACCATGATTTAATTTCCAGATAATATGAAGAAAAAATTTTTATTGTGATAAAATAAAAAATATTTTAATACTTGTATCTCGGTTTAGTCTGCATCTTCTGTCTTTAAAACAATAAAAGGAATAAATAGTGGTTGACCCGTGGCTCAGTGATTTGGTTCGTTGTTACTTCTAACATTAGTTATCTACCAGCATAGTGCATACCAGTCTCCAAAAACTTGTATTTAAACTTTGTTTCATCTCGGTGAGTAAAAACAAACACTTTTATTTGTACCCACGAGTTGAATTCAAAGGTATTCATTTACTGTTCTTGTTCACCAACAATAGTTATTCTTCTTGTTCACTAACAATGGTTATTCTAGAATTTCTTTTGCAGAAGAGAGCAGACTAATGGTACAGTACATTGTAAGGGTTAATAACAAGGGTCGGTCTCCTAACTACCAAACGAAAATTCTCCGTAGAAGAAAACTTATTTCTCACTTCCTGAAGGAAGCAAATTGGGTGGAAGCATAGCATTGTTCCCATTCTGGCATTTTCCTTAGGTATTTCCATACAAAAAATAGCGTGACCACCAACCCGCTTCATGACAATGGCATGTTTCCACGTTACTGTTGACAAATACTTTGTAGTGATCATCTGACCAACCCCCAAACACTAAACGATTGAACACTTCCCAACGAGCAATTGATCAACCTTCCTCTCCATACAAACTAACTTACCTAACCAAACCTAAAATAACATTGTAATGAAATAATAAAATTCCATTGTAGAAAAGATAGATTAGGTACATTTTGTTGACTCATTTTATCTATGGTAAATCATTGTATAATTATAACATTTGCTGGAAGTTTTCATGGTTTTGGATAGAATGATGGGACTGCTGCTGGGAAGTAGCTGCCATATTTGTATGCATTTCCAAGCTAATAATATTGGATACTGTATTTTTATTATTCTTAATGTAAGAAAGATGAATTTATTATTGTGTATTCAAACGTTTTCCAAAGTTGCTGCTACTGCTGTTGTCTGTACATTTCCGTTATACCTGTATACCCACGAGTTTTTAGGTGAATCAATTATTTTTTCTACAAAAACCATTGCACTATTGTTTAAAAATGAAAAGTTAGCTGAGGAGAATTGACTTTTTATATTTATTTTTTACTTACTAAAAATCACGCACATCTTGATAGCTAATTAGTGATTTGTTTCTTCACAATAGAGTATTGTTTATATAAAGAAGAATGAGTGCCCGCCGGGGACCTGCAGAAGAGGAAGAAGAGGAGCTGGATGGAGGTCCAGGACTGGCATACATGCCATTTGTTGTTATGGACGATCTGTTAGACAAGCTTAAGCTACTTGGATATGATAAAGACTTCCTTGTAGAGCTTAAAATGAAACCATTAAGCAGGTAAAACATGTTTTATTGATGTGTGTGCATCTGAAATTTACTGAAATTGACACATTTGAAAATAAATGGTTATTGCTTTAGCCCCTGTACCATGTAGGTGAATAGCTGGTGGATATTTGTGAATCAACACTAATGACTAATTCACTAGTTGCTCTAGAGAAATCTTGTGGGATTTTTTTTTTAATTGTCTGAACTGGGCACAGATTAAGTATAGATAAGTTGCAGTATGAGAGGCAGTAATGAATACTGTACTGAACACATAGTTAGAATAGTTGGAATTTTAACTGTAAATTGAATAAAATTACCAGTACTGTGCAGTGTATTCAAGTGTATTACATCTTAGTTGAAATTCATATCACTCTACAGTATAATCACCATTACAGTACATTCTTCTTATTACATGAAGTAGCTAATAAAGACAGTACAGGTATATTATAGTACAGTATATAGTACAGTTTACTGGTATTAGAATTACTTTAATTAAAGGTAAATTGTTTATAATTATTTTTACAGGCATTATTTTGCCTTACAAACTAATCCTGGGGAACAGTTCTACTTGTTCACATCACTGAGTGCATGGCTGATACGTAAGACAGGAAGAAATATGGAACAACCACAAGAGTATGATGATCCAAACTCAACTGTTTCCAACATACTTGATCATCTCAGACAATTGGTGTGTAAATGTTGTTATTTACAATGTTTTTCAACATTTTATCTAAAATTACTAAACAAATTATAAATAATATGTAAAAATAATCAATTAAATTTACAGTAGGTAGAACTCAACAGCTAAAGAGTTTTAACTTGAGGCACAGAAATAGATTTGATATTTTATTATTTCAAACTTCATATCGGTGTAATTGATGTGGACTGAAGGCTTAGTATATAGTGTGATGTAGGCACACTGTGCCGAATGGGCAGTCATGCCTATGGAACCCACTTTCACTGAATAGTATGTACTGTATTGTACAGTATTTGGTTTTCTTATACATGTGTATTTTCAGGGCATTGCAGTTGACTTTCCACCAAACAAGCTTAAGGTTGGTTATGGTGAACATGCCATTTTTGTTCTTGATCGACTTGCAGATTTCGCACTTAAGCAAGACAATTTTTTGTGGAAAAAGTGAGTAGAACATTTTACTTTATCTACTTGTATTAACTCTATGATAATGATATACTTTTTAATTCCCTACCAATGAAACCAAGTGGGATACTTGTCCATCCAACCATCCATATTTCAGTAAACACATCAGTAAGATAACATTTGTGTGAGTTTATATGTAACTCTGAAATCAAACCAGGTTTTATTAATCAAATGATGATTTCACAAGTATTTTTGTTCTCTGAACAGGTATGCAAGGTGAGAAACTGATACTGTAGAAACTTGTAAAACAAAATTAGAGATTACTTCACTTGTTAGATAGCATTGCAACTACAGTACAGGTTGTACCTCTCTAGTCCGGCAACCTCGGGACCTGACCGGTGCCGGACCATGGAAATTGCCGGACCATGGAAATTCACCCATTTCCTTGATAGATAGTGACTTGTGCTTATGCTTGGAAGCACTAGCACCACTTTCTCTGCATCATGGTCTCTTTGAAGACATATTGAAGGGTTAAATGTCGTATAGTAGCTTCTCAAATTTCGCGAGTTTTTAATTCAACGTATTTTATTGGAACACAAAAAAAATAAATAAAAATTTTGACGGCGGAAACTTGAATTTCGACGGGTTTGAACGGCCCGCCAACGTGCAGATGACGTGCATAATCGTGTAAACAGCGTCATTTCTCTTATGTACAAAAGATTCATTATTGATTATTACTGAATGTCTTTTTTATTGAATTAATGTTTATGTGTGCAAAATGAGCAATACAATTCATTAATAATACGTAGAATATTAAAACACACGAGGAAATGACACATCATTGTTTTCGTTGATTACAAAACCAGTGACTGACTGGTTCTACATATAAAACTGAAGAAAATAAGACCTTGGCTGTAGCTGTAGTAAAATTAATATGGTTGTTTTAAGTAATGTTATTTAATGTTAATAAATGGAACAATATAAGCAGCTAACGATAATGGTAAAGAAAAAAGAGAGATCGTGTATGTAAGTGCGCACACGTGAAAACATATCGTCATTACTTTACATAAGAATATGAAAGCAACACTTATTTACTGTTCATATATATTTTAATTAATGTTTCTGAATTTGTTTTTATTGACTTAATGTTTGTGTGCAAAATTAACAATACAATTTATTAATAATGAGGAGACGACACGGCTGCCGGCATTGTTTATGTTAAAGCTTACAAAACCAGTGACTGATTGGTTCTACATATAAAACTGAAGAAAATAAGACCCTGATTTTAGCTGCAGTAAAATTAATGTAAAAAAAAATTAATATGGTTGTTTGAAGTACCTGTAATGTTATTTAATGTTAATAAATGGAACAATATAAGTAGCTAACCATTAATGGTAAAAAAAAAAGTGAGACTGCGCGTATGTAAGTGCGCACATGTGAAAACATATCGTCATTACTCTACATAAGAATATGAAAGCAACACTTATTTACTGCTCATATATATTGAAGGGTTAAATGTTGTACTCTGTATAGACAAGCAGAGAGAGAGAGAGAGAGCAGCCGAACTGCCGGATGTAAACAAACCTTAATTTCCCGCGGCTTTTTTTTTTAAGGGGATTAGCCCACCCGGGCATAGGTCACTGACCCACATTGGGGCCTGAGGGGCAAAAATTTAATACTCCTGTAATAATAATAATAATTCAGATAAGTAAAAAAAAAAAAGAAGCTGCCTATCTACCTATTGGACAAACTAAAATCGTTCCGGACCACGGGAGTTTCCGGACCACAGAATGCCGGACTAGAGAGGTACAACCTGTACTAACATTTTGTAAAAAAAAAAAAAAGCTGCCTATTGGACAAACTAAAATTGTTCCGGACCACGGGAGTTTCCGGACCACAGAATGCTGGACTAGAGAGGTACAACCTGTACTAACATTTTGTAAAGAAATGTCTAGTTGTTAATAATTATTGTTGATAAATATATCAATATTATATGAGTTAGTTGGATTTTGGCTGCTAATGCAAGTACTGTAGTGTAAAATTCAATTACAGGGCTGACAGGAAATTCACAATAAAGTCTTAAACGTTGGTAGATTTAAGTAATTTCTAAGATATGTTTGTATTGATCTGTATTCTCTTAGCCTGAATACAGTAATTGATAACTTTCACAGACCTATATATCCTGCTGAGGATACTGGAGGGGAGGATGGAGAAGTGAAAGACGAAGCTGAACTCACTCTTGACAAAGTGGAGGAAGAAATGATGGCTGAATATGATGATGATGATGAAGAAGAAAATATTCTTCACATGGATGACCTCAAAGACCTGACTGCACAAAAAGTACTCTTCAAAATCACCTTTTAATAAGTTACTGTAGGAAATATTGATAGGTAGCAGTGTGCATGAGTGACCAGAGAGTATTTGCTGTTGAATGGATTTTGGGGATGGACATACAGTACTGCTGATGGGTGACCCTACGTTATGTGAAAGGTCACTGATAAACCAGACAGATTTCTAAGACCTATTTGTAAAAGGGGAACACCAGAGTGTAGGTATGCATGTGTGTCTATGATAAACTTATGATAAAAGACTAACATTCATTTCTAAAAGATTAATTGGCAATCATTAAGAGACAATAAATGATGAGAAAACTTTCACTATGTAACTAATGGCTCCCATGACATATGCTTTATATGGAGACTTCAGTATTATCTTGAGATGAATAAATATTAGTTATTTATTCTGATATCAGTAAACATACATTACTTAAACTAATCCAACAATTGTGTGACTGCTTATTGTAAAAGTTCCAAATATGTATCACAGAAATACTTAAATACTTTACTTGTTCAGGAGGTCCCCATTATGCATTGCGGTTGCGTTCCTGAGAAATGCGACATAACGAAATATCCTGTAATATAAAGCTGGAAATTAATTCCAATAATTAATATCAAAAGCCTAAATACACTCCAGAACTCCCTCACGTAACCATAATTATCCCAATAAAACAGTCCCAAAATACATTAAAGAACACTTAATACAGTATGTAAAAAAAACAACAATAGTACAGTACTCCCTCTTTATCGACGGATTTTTTATCGACGGTTTCGATTATCGACGGATTATTTAGCCGGATTTTTATTTTGGCACCAAACAGCTTCTCCCAGTCCTCTCCTTGAACAGGGCTAGAGGGTACGTGTTTTTCGAATCGTTTTCAGTTAAAAAATTATTACATCACACGTATATTTTACCTAAACTGCGCCTGAATGAATATATTCTCGGAAATAAATAGTAGTTTTGCTGAAACGTGATGTATTTCAATGTAAAATAGGATAAAATACATGACGGAAACAAAAGACTTTACCTAAGCTTCCGATGTTCTTGAGATGTTACTCGTTTTTTTAATAGTTTTCGGTTAAAATTCTGTTATATTACAATGATATTCTATTCATACTGTGCTTGATATAATACATTCACGGAAATGTAATATTTTTGTTGAAATGACGTACGTATTAAAGTGGAAAGTGGGATCAAATCGTGATGAAAACAATGACTCACTTTCTTTCGTTCAAAAGATGTTACCGTAATCACTTTTCGAATGGTTTAGTTAAAAAACTGTTGTATTACAATAATATTCCCTCCTAATTGACTTGAATAAATACTTGAATGGAAATATACAATATTTTTGTTGAAACTACCCGCGTTTCAGTGTAAAGTGTTGTAATAATAAATGGTAAACAATTTGCCTTGGGCATCCGGATTTTTGGACTTTTACTGTACTGTACACTGTATTGTTTACTGTAAGGACCGATGTTCACTTCAATAAATGAAATCGTAAGTTTGCTAGTATTTTTGTCCACTTATATTATTATTTATACACTATTATTTAAGGTTATGTGTAAAGGAAACGCATTAATGCTTAAAGGTACATTTATTCAACATATGCTAATAATAGTTAGAAAAATTACGTAACCATCACGGTATCGACGGTTTCTTTATCGACGGCCGTTTACAAAACGTAACCCCCGTCGATAAAGAGGGAGTACTTAATAAAACATTAATATACTGTATACAGTATTCATTCTTACCTTATAACTAGTATAGTTGTTAGGGTTGATGGCAATATGTTGACATTCTTAACAATGGCCCGTATCGTTGTTGGAGGGAGGCCGAGGCTACGAGCGACATCAACAGTACGTACACCATTGCACTTCCTTTCTATCAGTTGTTTCTTGATTGCTAGTGTTACACTTTTTTGCTCGCACTAAGTCCACCTTCACCACTCATGATGAAGGATTACACAAATATGTAACTACAAAGTTTAAGATTCATGCGACACATAGGATCACCGAGACGTTCTGCACTAGGGAGGGATGTTGGGTAAACTTATGTCTCTCTGCGCATGCGTCGAGAGCCCATGGGCAGCAACCATTTGCACACGGCTTGCATCTTCTACACACTAATCCCACCCCCCCCCCCTCCCGTTCACTCCCTCATTCACCAATGCTGACGATGTAAGTGTGGAAAAACAACTTGTATCAGAAAAAGTTCCTAAATAGCTAAGCAATGGAAGTGTGAAATTATGCATAACGGGGACCTCTGATATATAATTTACTATAGTATATTGTATGAAGTGAGAAAAGAAGTGTAATACAGTATGTACAGTATCAGTAAAAAGATAATAAGAAAATTTATTATAAAGAGAGTGACAAAGTAAAGGAGCTGTTACTTCAGTATGAAAATTCAGTCTTCAAAACCCATTTCTTGATGGAGCCAGTGAAGAGCAACCTGTGAATATGCAAAGCCATGCTTTTCAAGGTCTCCCTTGTAGGAACCTCACTCAGGATAGATTAGAGGTCATGGTTGGCGTAAGATGTAGGAGGGTGATGAGATTTAACACTATACTGTACACCACATTTGATGGTGTCCTAAACCAGTTCTGCAGCAACAGCTTCCTCGCTCTGTCCATCCTTCCAGGGAGTTGGGTGGGATCCAAGTCACTCCTCACTGAGTCTAAGAAATGAGTTTCCAGGATCATATCCTTATTTATAACTTTGTACCAGTTTGGAGCGACTTGTGAATCAGAAGTCAGCTAACAGAAAGGCAGGAAGCATAAAGATGCTCCAAGTACTGTGTTGCATGCATCCCTGTGGGGATTTTACCTGACATACAAGAAAGGAAAACATGTAAGCACATGCAAACTGAACGTAATATGAATCTTCTCACTTAAAGATAACAAACTTGTAAGATTGTGATCAGTACATCTTAAGGAAAGAATCTCCATTTAATATCTATTCAGATGACATTACTATTTCTTGACAATATTATTGGTCTGACATTGTTAAATGAGATGTAATAAACACAGTGTAAAGAATTAACAGCATGATGTCGTGACTATTCACACTCCCATGCCTTATGCAAACCTTGACCTATGGTCTTTTGTTTTGAACAATGATCATTACAGGGGAGGAGTGACTTTTGGCTTACTACTAGTCATCATGGCCTAAATGTTTACTGTATATTCACTGGTTTCTCCAAACATACCTCAAGGTAAAAAAGATAAACAATGTTGAACATGCCATGGGTGTACAGCATACTGTATAATCCAACAATATTTTATCGTAGGATGGGGATGCTTGGCCAGATGAGATCCTTCATTCCAACACTACATCAGAAGAATGGAGGTTGGAACTGGAGCGTGTTCTGCCTCAGCTAAAAGTGACCATAAGATCAGGTAAATCACATTGGTAAGACTACAGAACTGATAACTCAGCTGAATATTAAAAAAAAGCATTGTGAATCAGTGTCAATAATAAATATTCAACTTGTATGCTGCAGATGTAAGTTGAGGACATTTAGCACAAATAATAATGTGAAGAGGAAAGGAAGGTGAATAGACAAGTAACCGGTAAGTAACGTAATACAGATACTGTACCAGTACAGTATAATATTTAGTTGTGTTCAATTTAAAGACAAAGCTTTACATCACTACTGGTGTGTTTACTGCTCATTACAGAAAGATTTTTTCCAGCAGTTTTTAATACACATACTGTACTTGTTAAAAAGGATAATTTATTAATATGTTTTTAAACAGATACCCGTGACTGGCGATCTCACATTGAACAGATGCACGAACATCGATCCAAGATAAATGAGACACTCAACTTTACTCAGAAACAACTTGATGGTCTTCACTCGGAAATTTCTCGTAGTCTGGAAAAAATTAGCTCAAGAGAAAAATATCTTAATGGCCAGCTAGAGCCTCTTCTGTTGGAATATCGGAACCTTCAGGTTTGTAATACTGTACTGTACAGTATTACATATACTACAGTACTATATAGCAGTCCTGTAGCAGATCGAGAAACATTAAAAATTTTCTAAAGGATTAAATATTGTATATACTGTACAGAAATTGTTCAAAATCTACTTATTTCTGTGTACTACAGTTAGTCCCTAATTTACAAAACTTTATTTTATGAAAATTAAAAGTTACAAAAAAAGTTTTTCTCCCCTGCTTTGATTTACAGATGAAAAACCCTGTTGTTATGAAATTTTTACTATTTTTTCCTAAGCACTGGGAAAAAGTGCTTTGATTTTCGAAAAATCAATTTACAAAAGGTTTTTCAAGAACAAAGCCCTTTCATAAATAAAGAAATACCTGTAAAGTACTGTACTGTATTTCACACTGTAGATTTATTCTCTCCTTAGTGCTTCACAGATTTAATATTCCTAGGGAAACTGCATGTCACACTAGCACATGGAGCTTATTTATCCTACCATCCTCCTTTTACTTAGTTGACTTCAGATACAGGTATATAAATTGCTTAGGGGAGGACATAAGGTTATTGGAGAAGGACTGAACCTGATAGCCAAGTCTAGAACTGGCAAGTAAGCTGACAAGTGGTAAAGAGGATTACTGTACTAATCAAATTGGATACATTTACTCCTCCAATAGGTAAAATGAGTCGCTCAAGCTTAATGGATTGATGACTGGAATTACAGTACGGCCAACCTGGTTGTGGTGTGAGATGCACACATATGCTAGTTTAACCTCATGACTTATCAGGCATACAATCTTAAGGGTGTATAGTTGCAGCAGGGGAATACTATATCTTATCGTAGTTTAGTCCTACCTACTAATGACAAAGTTTACCTGGGTTTTCAAACTGCAGATTTAGTGAGTAATATGCAAGTCACTTAGTTCCAGTCTTGGCCATAAAATAAGGACTTCAATATGTATCCCTCATTTCTATCATTTACCAGAATGTAGCAGCAGAGAGTCGAGAACAGTATCGTGTAGTATCAACGAAACTTGTGGAGAAATCTCATGAACTGGCGCAGATATCTGATGAACTAGACCGTGTTAAACACGAGATGGAGGAAAGAGGCTCCAGTATGACTGATGGCAGTAAGTAAACTGATAAATTTTGTCTGTATGTCTGTGTGAATGCATTTTTCAGGAGACGTGTGTGCTTTATGTATTTATACAGTACATACGTATCTATGTATGAAAGAGAAAGAAAGAAAGGGGCAAGAAACATAGTAAAAGTAAGAGAAAATGAGAATGACAACGAGAAAGAACTAATGCAAGAGATTGGTGAGCTGATTTTTTTTTTTACGGGGATTAGCCCACCCGGGCACAGGTCACTGACCCACATCAGGGCCCGGGGGGCGAAAATGTAATAATAATAATAATTCATAGGAAATAAAATTTATAATAAAAAGTAAAATAAAATATTAATGGTAATAATAATAATAACAACACTGTGATAATAATAAATACAAAGAAATGCAAGACTGAAAAAAAATCAACAGTGAGAAATGCTATGAGAATGTTGTTTTGTCATGTAATAGAAGCAATTGAGGCCCTACAATTGTGTGTAAATGAGGCAGAAAGTCAGATCAGCAACTTGGGACTTGGTCACAATATGGCAGCAGGGTCTACCATTAGACAACACATTATTTTGCCAATATCTTCCCAGGCGGTAGTACCTCCCTGTTCGGTAGCTGCCTACTACCTGTTGTTTCATGAGAATTTGCTGTGCCATAGAAACACTTTTATTTGTGTTGTAATAACCTGATCCCTGTTTCTGTCAGCCCCTCTGGTGAACATAAGGAAAGCACTGACACGAGTGCGACAAGAGATCACAGCCATGGACGTGCGCATAGGAGTGGTAGAACAAAAGTTGTTGCAAGCTAAGCTCAAGGACAAGTCCAACATGCAGAGGGACATGAATGCTCCTGTGTACAACAATATGGACATGGGCCTTTTCTAGTGCTCATATAAACCTCCTGTAGTGGGTACATGTCATAGGCTTTATATATATATATATATATATATATATATATATATATATATATATATATATATATATATATATATATATATATATATATATATATATATATATATATATATATATATATATATATATATCACCTTGTATCTTGTATACTATTAACATCACCTGGCAATTAGCAGGCCTGGAGTAAAACTATTTATAACTTGATATTATATTGTCCTCACCCACATTACGAAACTCATCTGCTAGTACGCTCCTCCTTTCTTTTCCACAGTACCCATACCATCCTGCCACTTACTCTGGAGTCTGGACACAACTTTATGTACGTTTGTAGTGGATTTCTCCCCTACAAACGCTGTTTGTCGCTGAGTAGCCGACCCCACCAATTCCCCAGTGTATGCCTCGTGGTCTAGGTCAACCAGCGCCGCCATACATCAAGGAGCGGGGGTCAACTACTAAGCCACGCCTACCCCCCGTTATTTAAGACCTGACCTCGTGGTGATCCCTCTTTCTACCTACACCAACCAGCCAGCAACACACCTCCTCCGCCGCTGCCTGGCGGCCCTCGCTCCTCCTCCGCCTGCCTGGCGGTCCTCTCTCCCGCCGGCGAGCATGGCGACCCACAAGCTGTCCTTCTCTGAGCGTCCTCACCAACCAGCTCTCTCTACATCACGCTTGTAACCATGCTGCCTTCCCAGCACCAAGCTGCATTGTACATCCAATACAACATGTATAAAGAGAGCACATTGTGAGTTTCCTTTCTCCATCCCATCCTGAGTGTGAACCAAACATCCTGAACCCCACACGTTCAGTAGCTTCGCAGCTGGAACATTTATTGTCATATAAAGTTTCTGCCTTGAGGTTCGCCACATTACAGTAGTTATACTATTGTAGTGGATGCTCTCCCCTACAACTGTCGACTAATCACTTGCCGTTCGCTTACCAGCCAATCAGCTTACAGGTAGAGAAGCTCCATCGACGTCCACAGACTAGGTCTCAGGTGCGGACGCAGGTGTACAGCTGCTGACTGATTTCTGACCGTCCACTTACCAGCCAATCAGCGGTGAGTTCAGCAAACCAGGCCTCTCTCGCGGACTGCGTGGTGATTGGTCCGTTACCGCCTTCACCTCACTTTCCTGATCCTGACAAACCGTATAAATACGCGTAGGCTGGGCTGCTTCTAAACTTGAACTGATCCTACACCTCTTAGAAATTAAACTTCCCTACTATAAACAAAACGCTTCATTAAAAGATGAGAGTGATCAAAGGACACTATCCTTGGCCTCTCCAACCCTTGTTTTCTTGCCCCTTCCTTCCACTCTTAATAAAAACAAAAGATACGTTGCTCAGCCTGCTCCACAAGAACCTGGCCAGAGGTCGTCACCCCTTCCTTGAAACAATGGCTACCTCAAAATAAACATACTTTTAACTAAATGAAAAAGGCTTGAGAGCTAGAACCAAATCACGCAAGATGTAAGTTCAAATATAATTATTATAACCTCAGCATATCTGGTTGAGCCCGGATACTGTCAATCTCTTACTTTCCTTCAAATTTCCTCCCTCTTTTCCTTGATCCTAAACCAATCCCTCAACCCCCAAATTGCCACCAAAGAACTTCCAATCCTAATCCCAGCCCTCCCACCCAGCAATACAAGCAATAGCCTTCTACCTTATCTACAGACGTCAAGTCAAGTCAAGGGGTCCGACTAATTACCCAAATGTAGCCGCAAGTCAAATAATGGTCCTACATGAATAAATCGGGTTACCAATCACTTCTCGACTAGTATTTGGTGTCACAAAGTAAAAAAAAAATGGAAAACGTAATTTAATTTGAGTTAATAGATCGAGTGCATGTACCGAACCTAACCTAACCTCGACTAGTATTTGGTGTCACAGTCACAAAAAATTGGTAAACTTAATTTAATCTGAGTTAATAGATCAAGTGCATGTACCTAACCTAACACAACACAACTCGGATTAAATTAAGTTTACCACTTTTTTTTTTTACTTTATGACACCAAATAATAATCGAGAAGTGATTCACAGCCCGAATTACGCTTGTACGACCATCATTTGACTTCATTGCGGCTACATTTGGGTAATTCCTCGCTCCGTCGGTACATGCATGCGATCTATTAACTCAGATTAAAGTAAGTTTTCCAATTTTTTGTGACTTTCTGACACCAAATACTAGTCGAGAAGTGATTAGCAGTCCGATTTATTCATGAAGGACCATTATTTGACTTCATTGCGGCTACATTTGGGTAATTAGTCAGACTGCAAGTCAAGTGGAGATCATTCTACTCTACTCTCCTGAACCAGCAAGACCTCCCAACAAGCTCCTCACCAACTAGCTCCCTCAGCAAGCTCCTCACCCAACAGGACCTCTGAGCAAGCTTCTCACCACACAGCAACTCCTCCATCCTGAGTGTGAGATATCTTACATGCACGTACGTATGTGAGCCCATACAAAGAGAAATAGACTGTGGGGTTATGGGATGTTGGTTCACACTCAGGATGGGTTGGAGAAAGGAAACTCACAATGTGCTCTCTGTATACATATTATATTGGATGTACAATGCAGCTTGGTGCTGGGAGTGGCAGCGTGGTTACAAGCTGGAGTAGTGAGAGCTGGTAGAGAAGCGTGCTCAGAGGAGGTGTTGCTTGCTGGTGGCTGTAGGTAGAAGAAGGAGGTGTTGCTTGCTGCGGCTGAGCTAGAAGAAAGAGGTAGGTCACGGCCACCTGAGGTCTTATATAGCGGGGGTAGGCGTGGCTTGAGAGTTGACCTCCGCTTTGTTAGGCGGCGCTGGTTGCTGACCTAGACCACGAGGCGAAAGCTGGGGAATTCGAAGAGGGCCGGCTGGTCAGAGACAAACGGCGGAAGTAGGGGAGAGGATCCACTACAAGACAAACAGAGATCTTGACAGCTGGCCACATACAGTACGCTACAATTGGGGACCCCCGGAGTACAGTACGCTACAATTGGGGACCCCCGGAGTACAGTACGCTACAATTGGGGACCCCAGAGTACAGGCTAGTACCCCAGTACATACAATTGTGACCCCTGCGCCTACAGGACAGACGCTACAATTGGTGACCCCGGAGTACAGTACGCTACAATTGGTACAGACTACCCGGCTAGGACCCCAGTACAGCTATTAGGGACTACAATTGTGACCCCGAGTACACGCCCAGGAGTACAGTACACTACAATTGGGGACCCCCAATCACACATTGGTGGAGTACAGTACGCTACAATTGGGGACCCCCGGAGTACAGTACGCTACAATTGGTGACCCCCGGAGTACAGTACGCTACAATTGGTGACCCCCGGAGTACAGTACGCAACACTATATGATGTTACTGGGGAGGAGGGTCAACTCTTAAAAATATATCGATATCGCTCCCAATCCATGCTTGAGAAATTCTGGAACATGTTCTCCTTAACATGCCCAGTATTTGCCATCAGTCTATGTCGCTGTATATTGTTGTATGCCTAAACAGTGTGTATACATGCTGAACGAGTGTGAACTTATATGACAATATTGTACTAAATAAATATATATATCTGTATTAATCTACATTTCGGAAATCCCTCTGCGTATAAAAATCCTTCTGTTACAGTATACGTTGCTACTGCCAGGCGTATGATTTCAACCTTCCTCTTACAGTTGTGGAAATGATTTAACTTATAAATCTCGCTGTCATTATCTCAAAATAATTTCATACTAACATAAAGGCGTTTCAAATGTAATATTTTTATGTATCTATTATAGAAAGGAACTCATCGACATTCCTCCAGCTACCAGATGTATGATGTTCGCCAAATCTATAAATTTACATACAGGACCTAGGCGAGTATGCTCCTTTGATATAACTGAAACGCTTTTCTTAACCTTTGAACCTTTGATAGTCGATGTTCAGTGTATGATGTGACTTAGAGTACTGGAGCATTCTCAACTAAATTTTGAACATGTAAGAAATGGCTCACTATCTACCTATTTATATTGCTCTCAATCACCATCGTTGAATTGTGGATGCACTGTGGGGTACGAGATGTTTGGTTCACACAGGATGGGATGGAGAAAGGAAACTCACAATGTGCTCTCTGTATACATGTTGTATTGGATGTACAATGCAGCTTGGTGCTGGGAAGTGGCAGCGTGGTTACAAGCGTGATGTAGAGAGAGCTGGTTGGTGAGGATGCTCAGAGGAGGACAGCTTGTGGGTCGCCATGCTCGCCGGTGGGAGCGAGGGCCGCCAGGCAGCGGCGGAGGAGGAGGAGGTGTTGCTTGCTGGTTGGTGTAGGTAGAAAAGAGAGAGGTCACCACGAGGTCAGGTCTTAAATAGCGGAGGTAGGCGTGGCTTAGAAGTTGACCTCCGTCATGTAAGGCGGCGCTGGTTGACCTAGACCACGAGGCATACACTGGGGAATTCGCGGGGTCGGCTACTCAGCGACACAGTTCTCAACTTCTTTTTCTGGGTTAATTTTCATATTTTGGTTTACTTATATTCTTGTATTAGCGAAATTACTCGGCTTCGCTCGGGTTAGGTAGGTTATGTTAGCGGTAAGGTTGGGTTGGATTGGTTTAGGCGAGTTTGGGGGGCCATTTCACGAACTGAGCAAAATTGCTGCTCAGTTCATGAACCGGGCAGTTACACAAATGGAGCGTAACATATACTGTACACTGTTCAACCTTAATTGTCACAGTTTGTCCTCCCTGCCATGGGTAACCACATTACCCTAATCAAACCCAACCTAGACTGCCACAATTTGTCCTCCCTGACACGATTAACCACTTCTCGCAATCGCCGTGACTAACTCAGTAGGGGAAAATTTTTGCTTTCTTGCCCGGAGCACCTGGGAGTCCGTAGTCAACAGCAATACCAAGGCGAACAACCTTGGAACTAATCACTAGCGTAGCTAGGGGGGGCGGTCCGCCCCGGGCGGCACTTTTGGGTCTGCTCATCACCCATATCTGCAGCTACTGGAGACGTTAATCCATCCCTTTGTATCGGCGGCAAGTTAATCCTTGTCGTGTCTGACCTAACACCTGACCCACATCATCACGGCCACGTCATGAGCTACACCCTTGCTATGCGCCCCCCGCCACACACACAACCTGTAACCTGTTGAGGATTAAGGAAACAACTTCAAACAAGTACGCCAGTGAGCTCATGTGGTGTGGGTCAGGTGTTAGGTCAGACACGACGAGGATTAACTTGCCGCCGATACAAAGGGAAGGATTAACGTCTCCAGTAGCTGCAAAACCATGCAGTCTCGGGTCATATCAGTTCATGTACAGCCGACCAATCCACCAGTTACAAGCAATTCACTTCAGTTCTGCACAAGTCTCCATCGTGACAAGACGAGGGGAGGCTAGACGACTTTTAAGTTCTCTTGTGTTTTCGATCCAGTTATTTACTTCGTTGGAAGACATAATACTATAAGGTAAGAAATATTAAAGTATTGGTTAAAAAATATTGATGTGACTTTTGCTGCGGTACTGAGATTAAATATTAAGATTTTGTTTCACAGCATTGCGATTTTATACTAAGACACTATCCTCACTGGGGTACAGACAAAAGCCCCCCCGACAAAAGCCACCCAGACAAAAGCCCCCCAGACGAAAGCCACCCAGACGTGGAAAGAAGGCCCCCTTGAACTTTTGCAGTTTATTCAAAAGTATAACCTTGGGAACTCGGTTCCAAATATAGTAATAATGCTGAGGATTTTCCTCACAATTGCTGTTAGTGTTGCTACCTGTGAGAGGAGTTTTTCGAAACTAAAACTGATCAAGAATTACTTAAGATCTACTATGAGCACCTTGCGGTTGAGAAATCTTGCCATACTGTCTATAGAGCGACAATTGACAGATGAAATAGTTTTTGACAATGTCATTGAAGAATTTGCCAACAAAAAAACAAGAAAAGTTACTTTGTAGAAAGTTGTAGTTTTCATTTCAGAAATAAAGATGGTTCATTTCAGAAATAAAGATGGTCCTAATTTTTTACACTTTTTTTACTTTTTTCCCTATCCTATATGTCGTTTTTGCTTTTTGTTTAACTGTTACTTATAAAGTTTAAGTATGTTTGGTGTGTATTTAAAGCATACTATATTTGAGTATGTGAAAGTACAGTAATATTATAATGGTACACAAACTATTTAATATATATATATATATATATATATATATATATATATATATATATATATATATATATATATATATATATATATATATATATATATATATATATATATATATATATATATATATAGAGTGAGTCACTGTGCAATATGTATTTTTTGTGGGGGGGGGGGCAAACTCAAGGGCCGCCCCGGGCGGCACACACTCTAGCTACGCCACTGGAACTAATGCAGAAATCCAAGAACATGGTTGGTTTAAATCAGCCAGAAATAAAGTAATTGAACCACCTCCTACCCCTAATAAACACATAAAACATTTTTAGAGAGAATAATATATGGGAGTGACCTACCAGCTCCACTAAGAACCTGGCAGGCCTCTCCATACAATGTACCTTTAGAATTGACTAACACAGCTGACATTTAACTAACACATTAGCAATTAAAAAAAATGTGACTACCCTCCCAGCCTCACAAGGACCTGGGAGGGCTCACTAACTCCACCACAGTAAAAAATACGAAGTAAGAAATATAATGAGCAGCACCATATAAGTAAACTAATACCAATACAAAAGGTCTGACGACCCGAGGGAGCAAAACATAGATAAAAAAAAAACAATAGATAAGATGAAGCGATCTGGTTGAGCCCAGATTCTTTCTACTCCTGTATTTCAGTTTCACCACTTTTCTTCAATCCCTCATAATCTTCTTTCACCTTATAACTCATGACTCCAGTGCCAATGTAATAATTATATGTGTGTCGTTTCAGGTCTAACTCCTTCCGTTTTGAAACTATGGCTGGAACAGACAAGCACGCCTTTATATTATAAATAATCTTTTTCATATTTACTTGTCGAGTTTTTTATTTTTATTTACCTATTTTTATCTTATTCATATTTCTCTAAAACTCTTATGACTGTTTACTTATAATTATTATCGTTATCTTATGCAATTAATTTTGTTGACTTAGTTTCTTGTTAACTTATCTTGTTGACATTTTCTTGTTGACTTATCTCGTTATCTTTTTTCTTATTGATTTATCTTGCTATCTTTTTTCTTGATGAATTATCTTTTCTTTTTCTTGTTTACCTTTCTTGCACTGGTTTGAAGACGGGCAACAAAGTACATTCAGAATGGAAAATATGGCTCTCAGTGTAGTTACTGTAGTACCAAAAGGAACTATCCTATTAGACCCACCCTGTTTGGGATCTACATTAACGATATCGATGAAAATATGTCGAGCCACATTGTCAAATGTTCGGGAAGATAACAAGTCAAGCTAATGTCGCAATCACGCATGAACACCTGCATGCCGGTGCATGCCCAGTACTTGCCAACATGCGCGTGACAGAGACGTGACCGATCGCCCAGGCGGCTAGCGAGCCAATCTTTTAGTGAAGAGGATAAATGAAAAGGAAAAGTAATCAGAGACGTGACCGATCGCCCAAGCGGCTAACGAGCCGATCAGTGGTGAAGAGGACAAAAGCAAAAAAGCGAACTGTTCAACTGGCCGCAGGACTGGCGAATGTTTGTTTGGTTTATTACAAAATGCAAGACCCTGCACCTGGGATACAATAAAAATAATCAAATATTATGTGAATAATACTTAATTAATACTGTTGAGAAAGGAAGAAAAATCTAGGTGTCGTGATAGACCAATCACTGAAGGTAACTCAACAAGTAGGAGTAGTAGTGAGAAAGGCAACCCGAAAGACACCACCCCTCCTGCTCACAAATGAATGCTGCGATGCCTTCGAATTCATACTTCTGAAAGAGAACATTGGCGATGCTAAGTGGTAAACGCGGGAGTGGAGCCAATTGTACATTATGCACCTACACCACAATATATGCTTGACTGATGTGAAATTGCATAGCGATTTTACTTAATAAATACCTTTTTAAACAACTGTCCTGCCAATGGCCACGACAGTGAGTTGCCAAATTGTAATATTCTCGAATAAGTCCTTCCACGAAAAGTATGAAGTACATTATGAGCATTTTGAAGTCTTTGGTCGACATTCAAATTTATAGTTGTGGATTTCCAATTTTTGTCAAACAACTATTTGATTGGATCATGCCTTCATATAAAGAATAAAGTATAAATTATCAGTTCTCTAGTCAGTGAATGTATTCTCTTGCCAAACTGAATATAATGAGGCTAAAACGCAAATGTTGTTATAATTGCTATTCATTTCTACTATAATTTACATGCCAAGTTTTTATCAAGCTAATATACTATTCCTTACAGCATGTCCTGATAGCACTGTACGATATTTGGGCTGTGAACAACCTAAGTGACAGTTGGCAACGCTTATTTCATGTTCCATTCTGCACACGGCAGCTCAGTAACAGAGCAATCCTGCGCTAGTGAAAGTGGCGGTAATCGCAGGGGAAACTTGTGTGGTTAAGCTCGGTAACCACCCCATGTATATCGTTGTTGGACACTCCACTACATATTAGGGAGGTGAGTGATAGTTACAGATATATGATCTAAAATTTGGTCGAACTGTAGTGATGTCGGGAGGAGATTTCAATGTAACTCAAGGGCGTGTGTTACAAAGGGCGTTTGTAAACACTGACAGAGCGTAGGATCCTAGATCGTTCGTTTTACTCTTTAAAGTGCTTGAGCACAGTGCATTTAATTGTTGTAATTCTGGTTCTTCTTACATGCAAAAATGATTTAAAAAAGAGAACGAGCCTCAATTATTGTACATATTTTTGTTTATGGGAAATACTTCTTACTTGTGTTTGCAATTCGATGTTTCTGAGCAAGTTTTATCTATCCATTATAGAATATATATATATTTATTCAGTAAAATGGTCTAATCGCTAATTGGGCTATTAACTGGCAACTAATGTTTTTGCCAGCTAGGGATTGTAAACTCTTGGAACAATCTACCAGAGAGTGTTCTGACGGCACCGAGTGTGAGCTCTTTCAAGTCAAGACTTGACCAACACTGGAGCGAGTTCAGGTACATTCAGGAGCCGGTGCATGCCCAGTATTTGCCAACAGTGCGTGACAGAGACGTGACTGATCGCCCGGGCGGCTAACGACCCGATCAGTGGGGAAGAGGATAAAAGTAAAAGTATTGAGCCCGTTGGTGTTTGTATGCCGGTGCATGTCCAGTATTTGCCAACAGTGCGTGGCAGAGACGTGACCGATCGCCCGGGCGGCTAGCGAGCCGATCTTTTGGTGAAGAGGATAAATGAAAAGGAAAAGTAATCAGAGACGTGACCGATCGCCCAAGCGGCTAACGACCCGATCAGTGGGGAAGAGGATAAAAGGGGTCCGACTAATTACCCAAATGTAGCCAAATATAGCCGGAATGAAGTCAAATAATGGTCCTAGATGAATAAATCGGACTGCCAATCACTTCTCGACTAGTATTTGGTGTCAGAAAGTCACAAAAAATTGGAAAACTTACTTAATCTGAGTTAATAGATCGCGTGCATGTACCGATGGAGTGAGGAATTACCCAAATGTACCCAAATGTAGTCGCAATGAAGTCAAATAATGGTCCTAGATGAATAAATCAGACTGCCAATCACTTCTCGACTAGTATTTGGTGTCAGTCACAAAAAATTGGTAAACTTAATTTAATCTGAGTTAATAGATCAAGTGCATGTACCTAACCTAACCTAACACAACACAACTCAGATTAAATTAAGTTTACCAATTTTTTTTTACTTTATGACACCAAATAATAATCGAGAAGTGATTCACAGCCCGAATTACGCTTGTACGACCATCATTTGACTTCATTGCGGCTACATTTGGGTAATTCCTCGCTCCGTCGGTACATGCACGCGATCTATTAACTCAGATTAAAGTAAGTTTTCCAATTTTTTGTGACTTTCTGTCACCAAATACTAGTCGAGAAGTGATTAGCAGTCCGATTTATTCATGTAGGACCATTATTTGACTTCATTGCGGCTATATTTGGGTACATTTGGGTAATTATTCGGACCGGGATAAAAGTATAACAATTCTTATTGCTGTAACTTAATGGAAATTTTGCTCTGCTCCATTTAAGACGTCGTTTACTATCGTATGAGAGCCAAATTATACTTGAGGTAGGTTAGTTAGGTAAGGGAAGTTTGGGTTAAGTTTTTTATGAAAATTCTTAATTATATACTGTACTGTACTTTTACTTTATCCTCTTCATCATTGATCGGCCTGTTAGCCGCTTGGGGATCGTCACGTCTCTGTTACACACTGTTGGTAAGTACAGGGCATGTACTGTACTGGCTCCAGAATGTATCTACCTGCGCCAGTGTTGGTGAATTCTGGCCCAGAATGAGCTCGCACTCGGTACCGCCACAACGCTCTCTGGCAGATTGTTCCAAGAATTCACAACTCTCACTCAAAAAAAAAAGTTTGCGCTGGCAAAGTTACACTAAACTTAAATGTAATCACAGAAAACTATGTACTGTACAGCAGTCACTATTTAATTACTTTAATCACTACTGGATGCCACCACATCCGGCAGTTCAGGTGTCACTAGTGGCGCATCCATTTGAGGTCATTTGAATAAAAACAAAAGGTTTTCAAGAACGTAATGATTGACTTGTGTTTTGATGCTCATCTTCATGTTCGAACCTGGAAGAAATATAACTGGTCACCCACAGGGCAGTGAACTCGTTGGTTACAGGTGTTGCAAAAGGTATTGTTAGTGGATCGAGGTGTTGAGATACTGCTGCAGGAAACTCTATATGCAAACTACATACCGTATTTATAGCTGCAGGTGTGAGTTATTTGCCTTGCTCCAGCCAGGGACGTATACGTGTCTCAAGAGCACTTGGGCCACTCATTTCCGGTTGCAAGTTTACATTTTCAAATAGGAGTAAACCAGTAACATGTGGATCGGGGGTAGATGTGTGTTAATATTATCTTATTGTTTGTCTCGCATGTATAATGATCCATTGGGGTTTTCACACGCTTCCTTCTCATTATTTTCATACTTATCATCACTTGCTTCCTACAGTTTGTCTGCAACAGCATCATTTTCACAAATTATCAAATATGCTCTTGTTCTGACACCTCGTTCTTGTCGGTATTTATCTATGTTATTAAAGTCACACTGTCTTCTGTACATTATCAGTATGTTATCAGTCATCTTTCTTGGCTGTGAAAAATCTTTTAAAAACTTTGCTTGCTTTACTAGCTTCCTTCTCAGCAATAACCTCCTCTTTTCTTTCTTCTCTGTGCACCACTCAACTTAGAAGGCATTTTTAAATTCATATTGACAGGATTTCTATGAAACAACGAGAAAAGTGATGTGATGTGATGTGGTTTTAACAAGCAAATGGTAATGTGCATCAAGCAACCAAATGTTCAGGTGTTTTAATAGAATGGACAGCTACAGCTTTTATTAGAAAACGGTTTTCGTGTATACCTTTACGTATATGGAAACACATCATTGTGAAACCCATACCAAACATCACTGAAGTTCTTTACGTGTGACACTGACATTATCAAGGGTACAGGTAATATATATAGGAATACCGGCTATATAAATATGTAATCCACTTGAAAGGATACATACCAGTGTAAAAGTTTCAGATTACCCACCAGTTCAAGTTACCTCCGCGGCCATTTGAACCAAGGTTGAATGTTCCAGTTTCAAATAACCCCCTATTTCTCACAGCTGATTTGACCATATAAAGTTAGACCACTGAATTCAGTATCTTCATCAATACGCTCAATGTATGACAAGTGTAGTCTTAGAACGTCACATGTGTCTTTGAAGTCAAGCATAAATTACAGTATATCATCTGTAATATATACACATACTCTGTAACTATCCTAGCCTGGGCACCATTGCCCTCCCCTACCGCCCCCCTTCCTACGCCCATGGGCCGCCTCGAGGTAGAATGCAGCATAGGTGTGTTCTTCAATGGGAAATCGACTCGAGGGTGTTATAGGATGACATGCGGCTCAGGTATAGAGGAAGGTTGGGCTCTGCTAGAGAGGCCCTACCCTCACTTGGGGAATTTTAAGTTTGGAGTTACTTGCTTGTGCATTTAGAGAATAATGAACGAGATTAAACTCTGAATACGTCACGGGAGGAGACTATTAGTTCTGGAGACGTGGGTTGTTTCACAGTTATCGAAGGTATGAACGTCAAATAATTTCCCTTAATTGGAGATGTAAGAATGGGTTAACTTCATGTAAATTACAAAATGGCACTGAGACTACCGTAGAATGCATCTAACTGGATAACATAAGGTTGTAGTGTTAGTAAATAATGAACTTATAAATTGGTTCAAGGTCAGACAGGCTGTGTTCTATCTTCAACAATGTATAATACATATTCAGAATTCTTAATGAGAGAAGTTATAAGTGACAATGACGGAATAAAAGTAAATGGTAGAGAGAGTTATATATTAAACATAGAGGGATAGAATATAAATTGATAGACGTGGTAGATTATGAATCGGTAAATTGTAGACTACGAGAAAGATTGATAAGTGCCGCAATCCAGACTAATATAGTGTGGGAGGATATAACTATGAACCGTGTACGTGTTGCCTTCATATTATATCCTTACAGGTGGTATAGATGAAGCTATTTGTCTAGTTGCGCGCGTGTGTGAGCAGTAAAGGAATAGCAAAAGAATATTTATAGAGGAATAGATAGGTATGATAGAGAGAATAAGTAGGAGGTAGTAGAAGACTTCTATTACCTAACCTAACGTAGTACAAGTTTATGCTGACGGTGATGTGCAAATACACTGTACTTATACAATACAAGTTATTGACTCCAAAACGCCGAGTTCTCGGAAAGCTCTCGTTCAACGGTCGGGAAGCAGAATGCACTCGTTATACGGTCGCGAGGCAGACGTACTCGTTCAATGGTTGGGAGGCAGAATGCACTCGTTCAATGGCAGGCAGGCGCACTCTTTGTATTGCAGTTACTACATTAAGACTCATTGGGGGACCGGTGGTAGAAGCGGTACCGTTCTTGCCTCGCAAGCGAGATGTCACGGGTTCGATTCCCGGGCCGGTGGAAGTTGTTTGGACTTACTTCCTAGCCCCCATTAGTCCCTGTTCACCTAGCAGTAAAGTAGGTACCTGTTGTAAGTCGAAAGTTGCGAATTCGTATTCAGGGAGTTTTTGGAACTTCCAATAACTTGATGACATAAACCACTGACTCTTCAGGCTTCTACGCCCTTAACTCGTGAGACATAAAGGCAAGCATGCTTCCCTGTTGGGCGCTGTAAACGCTTATGCGCTTCACCTTACGCAAGGATGTTGGGGGGTGCCCAATAAAAAAAATAAAAAAATTATGACTCATTGTATTAGACGAGCGACGCACATCTGTCGGTACAGCCACTAAAGTGTCTGTTTCTCACTAATCTTAAGGAAAAACCAAAAGTAAAACTATTAATATTCATTATGTACGAAGACTGTCCTCAATGGCTGAATTTATTATAATAGTCCTCGTTACTATTGAACTAACTTGAACAACAATATTAAAAAGATTGTGTTTAGTTTTCCATCAAAATTGGTATTCCTCCAAATTGAAAGAGTAATGATGCACCCAAGAAGTTGATTTTAGGTAGAATATAAAAAAAGAGTAAAAAATAACAAAAGTAGTCATGTAGAGACGCTCACCAGGTAAAATGGAGCACCTGCTTATTTCACCTCATCTAACCTAACCTTCTGTAACCCAATGTATATTACAGATCTAAGTCCGTAAGAAAAGTATGATACGATACTTATTGTTACGAAGTGATTTACAGTTGCTTTAATAGGTTCAATTGTTGTTTAATTGTGAAGGGGTGAAGACCCAGTGTGTAAAATATGTATTAAAACAAACACTACTGTCCTATTACCATCACTCCCCCTCCACCACCACTGTCCTCCACCATCACCACTCATTTCGTGTAGAGTGAGGAAGTGTACACCAAACGACGCAGCAAACAGCAGTCGGGCACTGTCACACAGTGTGCTCGAGTGGACGTAGTCACGCAAAGGTGTCGTAACCAGCAGGCCGGCTTTCCTCCCCCAGATCTCCCATATATGGCTCCTGGTAGAAACCTCAGCCATGGTCTACAGGAAGTTAAGGATGTTTGCACGTGTGAGTGTTTGTGTCCCTCTATATATAACCCTGCTGAACATGACAACTCTGAAGATAAAAGACCTCTACGATAACTTGTTTAATATATCACGAAGGCGAAAACGTTAAATTTGCCTGTTTCACTGTTCAGTGTCGTTACGATGGTTCACGACGCACCTGAGAATCTTGAGGCATTGATTGAGTGTGAACAAAGGGAAGAAAGAAGGCTGCAATGCTAAGAAAATAACCATACAAGGTGCCGGTAGATTTAACGACAGTTGATCCCACGCTGTCCTGAAATTCACTCCGGGTAAAGTTTCTTCCGTAACTGCTTGTGAAATGACCAATCGAGGTTTGTGAGTTAAAGGATTTGTGTTCTGTATGTCTTGGATTTACATAATTTGTTTATATTAAGAGTAATGGTAGATATAACTCCAGCTGTCCAGTGTGTTTAACGAGTACAGTTCTATAAATAAGAGACCGCCAGACAACGCAGTAGCCATGGATCTGTTTAGTAGCCGTCGTGGTCACAAAAGCGTTCAGCAGGGCAGGATGTTTCTATTATTCCTCATTTTGCTTTTACTGAGGCTCTATAAACTACTTTACATTCCTTGATTCTTGTGTACTTAGAGGTACTTACCCTCTGTGCCAACTTTATTTTGACCTCCATTGTGTACGATGCTGGACGTGTGCAGCACAGGCTCTCGATTGTACTTGAACTGTTTAAGTTAAACATGTTCGCATTTGATGATGTTTTTATACTCGCTGATAGATTAATCCCCAACTTGACATTTGTTTTCCTATTGTGACACGTGACAAAATAGTACATATTTAACTAATAAACTATGTACTGTACATATTATATATTGTGTGCTTGATGTAGAAAATGTCGTTGATAAAGTTTAATAAAACGGTTATTTGGGTACGGGGAGTGGGGAGTGTTGGAGCCTCACCGACATTACTTGGATTTGATAAAATTACGGCAATCTGATTAGATACAGCAGGGTGGTGCACTCATATAGATAGACGGAGGGGGCGGAGAGCAGACGGTCACTGGTGGATATTTTGTTACTCGGGTGTTGGTAAAGGCAACACTCTTAATAGTTTTTTTTTCAGATATACAGTTGGTAGTACGCAGCTATCAAACAGGGAGGTACTACCGCTTGGGAAAATATTGGAAGCATGAGGTGTTGTCTAATGGTAGACCCTGCTGCCATATGGCATCACGAAAATTGTGACCAAGTCCCAGGTTGCTTACCTGATTTTCTGCTTCTTTTACACACAATTGCAGGGTCTCAATTGTTTCTCTTACTTTGACAGCACAACATGCATATATCGTTTCTCAGTTCGCACTGGATCATTTTTCATTTTTGTATATCTTTATGGTTCTTTATTATTATTATTATTATTATTATTATTATTATTATTATTATTATTATTATTATTATTGTTAATGTCAGTGTTATTATTATTATTATTTTTTTTAATATCAGTTATTATTTTATTTTTATTTTTGCATTTTGTATTATAAATTTTATTTATTATGAACTAATTATTATTAGTATTACATTTTCGCCCCCCAGGCCCCGATGTGGGTCAGTGACGTGCCCGGGTGGGCTAATCCCTGTAAAAAAATGTAAAAAACGAAGGTTTTGGGCGCCGACCAAATTAACGGATAAAATAATGTTAAAGTATTATGGCGGGTGAGGAAGAGAACGAAGAGTTTTTGTTGTCACCAGTACCATGTTTATTGTTCACATGCTGATAACAATTGTTCAGTGTAGATGGTATACACTTGTAGGGGTATCGAGATATTAATGTTGTCTAGCACTCAGGATGGAAGGAAACTCTAATGTGGTTTTCTTGTATAATATATAAGTTATATGAAGACAGTCTGGTGCTGGAGATGCCGTGTGGTGGGGAGCTGCTCAGTAGAAGACGTTCGGAGAGTAGCGTGTTGAAGGAGGTAGATGTGCAGGAGCTTCGTTAGAGAAGATGTTGCCTGTTGCTGGCCTCCTGGTTGAATAAATGTTAACAGCTAGGAGCTTGCTGGAGGAGGTGTTGCTTGTTCAGGAAAATGGGCAGAATGAATCTCAATGGAGAGACAGAGCTTATATACCCAGCAGCCGCTATGAGTCATGTTGGGAAAACCCGAGAAGTCGCCGGTGAATAGTTTCGTTGCTAAGATACGGTAACATCTGGGGACAGCTCTCGCTTGGTTGCTAGGCAACGGCACGTTGGAATGTGATAGCAGGTGGTGGCGGTGCTACGCAGTTTGTAGGGGAGACGTCCACTACAATACTCCCCCTCCCCTCCCGGCGCGGCGGGAGGCTGGATGTTGTCCGGGTTGTGTCCCACACATAACACATACCGGGCAGGTGTATGTACGACTCGACCGCTACGTGTAACAACTCCATCCAGTGACACAAAACCTGTGGGAGAATTAGGAGGAGAAAGAGGGTTTGGGATTAGAGGAGGTTGTACAAGCAATGGTTGTTGTGCTCCTGCTGCTGCAGGGGCTGCGTCAGGAGGAGGGTCCATGGCAGGAGCAGGTTCTATGATAGAAGGGAGATCTATTACAGGTTCAGGTTCTATGACAGGAGGAGGGTCTATGACAGGAGCAGGTTCTATGATAGAAGGGAGGTTTATTACAGGTGCAGGTTCTATGACAGGAGCAGGTTGTACATGAGGGTGAAAAGAGGGTGCCCAGAAATGTCGTGGGCGTGGTGTTGCTGCCGGTGGTAACTGCGGGTGGACTGGTGCAGGCGTAGTTTGTTGATGGTGCTGCTGGGCTGGGGGCCCGACGGGTAAGGCGGCCGGTTTGACTCGGTCTATGCTGACGGTGTCATGTCTGCCATTCCGGATAATTGTCAGGAACTTTGCCGAACGGGTAACCACCTGGAAGGGTCCATCGTAGGGGCGTTGTAATGGGTTGCGGTGAGCATCATGCCTGACGAAAACATACTCGGCTGTGAGTAGTGCAGGAGGGATGTGTTCAGGGCGCCGAGTAGGCTGGAGTGGAGCAGTAGCTCTGAATGCAGAAACTGCTTGTCGTAGCTTTTGGAGTAAGTCGTGACGAACGGCTGGAGTGGTTTGGTTGGGATCAGGAGGGAGTGAGAAATCCCCGGGTAGCCGAAGGGGCTCGCCTAGTGTCAGATCTGCTGGGCTACAGTCCATATCCTCCTTGTGTGACGCACGGATGCCGAGGAGCACTAAGGGAAGCGCATCAGTCCAGCTGTAAGGGTCGTGCTGTGCCTTGAGTGCGTCCTTCAGCTGCCGGTGAAAACGTTCTACCATGCCGTTGGCTTGAGGGTGGTATGCTGTAGTGCGTTGTCTAGACGTGCCGAGGAACTGTAGGAGGTGCTGCCAGAGTTGTGACTCAAACTGTACTCCTCGGTCAGTGATTACGGTTGCGGGGGGGCCAAAACGGGAAACCCAACCGGACATGAAGGCGCGGACAGTAGTCTCTGCTGTAGCGTTGGGCATGGGAATTGCTTCTGTCCACCTGGTGAAACGGTCGATGCAGGTGAAGATGTAGGTGCTACCGTAGGATGATGGTAGAGGTCCCACGATGTCGAGGTGTACTACTTGAAAACGTCCTTTGGGAATAGGAAAGGCTTGTAAGGGGGCCCGTATGTGACGATGTATTTTGGAGGACTGGCAGGCCAGGCACTGGGCAGCCCATTTCTTAGTATCAGACTTGATGCCGGGCCAGACGACACGTTGCGTGAGGAGGCGCTGGGAGGCCCGCACACCCGGGTGGCTGAGACCATGGATGCGGTCGAAAACAGCGCGGCGGTGGACGTGAGGCACGAACGGTCTAGGCTGTCCACAGGATACGTCGCACCACAATTTTATCTTTGTGCCAGGAACAGGGAGTTCTTGGAGTATGAGGCCTGAGGGGGATGTCTTGTATGCTGCCAGGTCTTCGTCTTTCTCTTGAGCCGCGGCTAGCTGCCCATAATCAATGGGTGGAGATGAGGGAAGAATGGTGGATATACAACGAGAGAGGGCGTCGGCGATCTCGTTGTGGCTGCCTTTAATGTGTTGGATGTCGCTGGAGAACTCCGAGATGTAAGCCAAGTGGCGCAGGACACGAGGTGTATGTGACTGGGAAGCTGAAGCGAAGGCGTGGACGAGGGGCTTGTGATCAGTGAAGATAGTGAACTGACGGGCCTCGAGGAAGTGTTGGAAATGTCTGACAGCCAAGTATATGGCCAGGAGTTCTCGATCAAAAGCGCTGTACTTGAGGTGTGGTGGTTGAAGCCGTTGTGAGAAGAAAGCAACGGGCATGAAAATTCCGTTGATCTCCTGCTGTAAGACGGCGCCCACTGCAGTAGAAGAAGCGTCTGTTGTGAGAGTGGTCCGGGCGTTAGGTGCGGGGTGGGCCAGGAGGGTGAGGCGTGTGATGTGCTGTTTGATAGTGGTGAATGCCGTAGTAGCCTCTTGAGTCCACATGAGAGACTTGTGAGACTTCTTTGGGCGTCCCTTGAGAAGGTCGTGTAGGGGGGGCTAGGACGGTGGCAGCTTTGTCAATGAAGAGGTGGTAGTAGTTGACTAAACCCAGGAACTCTCGGAGTTTCTTCGCCGTTTCAGGTTTGGGGAATTCCCTAATCGCGGTTATCTTCTGTGGTAGGGGTTGTATGCCACTTGGCGAGACTCTGTGACCGAGGAAATCGATGGCCGAGGTTCCAAAGACGCACTTAGCAGGATGAACTTTCATGTTGTTGTTCTGCAGGCGTTGGAGAAGGAGTTGTAGGTGGTGGCGGTGCTCGGCAGGCGTCGAAGATGCGACGAGGATGTCGTCAATGTAGACGGTGACAAAATCGAGGTCGCGAAGCATATGGTCCATGAACCTCTGGAAAGTCTGTGCTGCATTGCGTAAGCCAAAACTCATGAAAGTGTACTCGAAGAGTCCGAACAGAGTGGTGATGGCTGTCTTCTGGGTATCTGCCGGTGCTACTGGGATCTGGTGGAAAGCACGCTCCAAGTCGATCTTCGAGAAGATAGTCTTGCCATGAAGTTTGTGGTGAAAGTCCGGGACATGCGGAATAGGGTACCTGTCAGGTTTGGTGACGAGATTCAGGGCTCTGTAGTCGCCACACACCCTCCACTCGCCGGGTGTTCGCTTAGGAACCATGTGAAGAGGCGATGCCCAGGGACTCCTTGAAGGGCGAATGATGCCGTCTTGCAGTAGTTTGTTGAATTCTACTTTGGCTGTGTACAGGAGCTCAGGGCGCAGGCGGCGAGGGCGTGAAAAGACTGGTGGTCCTTTGGTTTCGATGTGGTGGAAAATTCCCGACGTAGGTGGTGGGGGTAGGGAGACTCGGGGTGAGAAAAGCTCCTTGAATTCGTCGAGCAGGGAGGAGAACTCGTTGGAAGGCGCAAGACAGGTGATAGCGTCCGTGTGTCTGGCACGAGAACCCTGGATCTTGCGTGCTGTAGGCTCATGAATGAGGCATAGATGACTTGGTTTGACGTCGAGCTTGTGGAAGGTGAGGAAGTCGAAACCAAGGATGGGGTGAGACACGTCTGCTATCACGAATAACCAACGCAGAGTCTTGGGCAGACCGAGGTCTAAGGCGAGGGTGCGTACGCCGTAGGAGGCGATGGAGGTACCGTTGGCAGCGAACAGGTCATACGAGGGTTGCTTTGACTTGTCTCGTAGTGAGGGAGGGATGAGGCTGACCGATGAACCGGTGCCGATGAGGAACTTCTTGCTGGAGGTGCGGTCGGTGACGCGCAGTAATGAGACGCCTGGAGGGACGGAGGCTGAGGCGTCTACCAGCCTCCGGTGTTGCCGTTTCCCGAATAGGTGCAATAGGGCTCACAGTTTCGAGCATTGCGGCCGAAAGTCTGGTGATACCAGCAAAGGGTAAATTTGCTGTGCTGGGGGTTGGCTGCTGTGTGTCGGAACTTGTAGGGCGTAGTGTGTGAGTCAGGAACCAGCGCAGCAGCGGGTATGGAGGAGCAGAACTGCTCAATGGTGTCCATCCTGCGGTTCAAAATTTGCAACAGGTCCTTGATGTCTTGTGAGGTATTGCTCGGCTGAGGGGTGTTGACCCGGCTTACAAGTTCGATGGTAGGTACTGGTGTGACCGTGGAGGCAAGGGGTGCAGCAGTGCACTCGTTAAAAATTCTATCTGCCGCGGTTGCATATAGTTCCGGTGTCGTAGAATAATGTACTGCGGACAGGATGTTGCGTACTTCTGTGGGTAGCTTTTGTGTGTGAAGCTGGCGCTCCTCTCAGAGCAGCCAGGTCAACTGTTATGTTGGCCCATACCAACCCCCTCCCCTGAACCCTCCTCCCCACCGGAATATCAACATGTTCTGCCAGAAGTTACTATTTCATTTGGAAAAGGAGTGGAACCAGTGTTAAACAGAGGTGAACAGTGGTGAACAGTGCTTAAGTCAGTGAGAACAACTCAACAGTAACAGTGGTACCCAAGTTGACCTTCACACAGTGAGGTCCCAGGTACCCAGTGATAACGTGAGACCCAACAGCCAGCGATGTGTTAATCCGTCTACGATAGGAAGGCCTGGAACCACACCTCACTCATATAACACCGTCTGTGAGGGAATTACTACACCACGTGAGGCCCCTCATAACACCATATGTGAAGGAGTTACTACACCACGTGAGGCCCCTCATAACACCACCTGTGAGGGAATTACTACACCACGTGAGGCCCCTCATAACACCATCTGTGAGGGAATTACTACACCACGTGAGGCCCCTCATAACACCATCTGTGAGGGAATTACTACACCACGTGAGGCCCCTCATAACACCATCTGTGAGGGAATTACTACACCACGTGAGGCCCCTCATAACACCATCTGTGAGGGAATTACTACACCACGTGAGGCCCCTCATAACACCATCTGTGAGGGAACTACTACACCACGTGAGGTCCCTCCTAATACCATCTGGGAGGGAGTTACTACACTACGTTTTTGCTGTTCAACACCTACATTAATCTGTATGTTCACTGTATGTTCCTTTACCTTTCTCTAATGAAGGCTTTTGTTAAACCACCAATGTATGTAATAAGTCATTTATGTCCAATGTATATTTTCAGCCTTCCGGCTGCAGAACTTTTTCAATAAACCGTTAATTATTATTATTATTTATTATTAGGATAGAGTCGGGGAGTCTGTCTGTGTGACGGGAGTTCAGCCGACACATCTCTTCCCGGAGACGTCCCGGGGTTGAGTTCCCGAGGGAGGTAGAGGATAGATCTTGCAGGAGATTGGGGCTGGTCTGTTGATAACACGTCTTCAAGGCAGCCCGCAGGGTAGCGAATTTGTTGTGATCTGGAGGGTTGGAAATGGTTTGGGAGACCCGCGTGGCCACTTCCGTGGGCAAGGCACAGAGCAGGGCGCAATACTTTTGCCCGTCGGTCGCTCGTGAGCCGGCGAGGGCTGCTTCCACATGGTCAAGCCAGTCCTCGACGTTGTGGTTGAAAGTCGGCAGAGAGATCCGTCCGTCCTCCATCCTGTGTGAGTGCTTATCTCCGGGAGTCACCATTGTAGGGGTATCGAGATATTAATGTTGTCTAGCACTCAGGATGGAAGGAAACTCTAATGTGGTTTTCTTGTATAATATATAAGTTATATGAAGACAGTCTGGTGCTGGAGATGCCGTGTGGTGGGGAGCTGCTCAGTAGAAGACGTTCGGTGAGTAGCGTGTTGAAGGAGGTAGATGTGCAGGAGCTTCGTTAGAGAAGATGTTGCCTGTTGCTGGCCTCCTGGTTGAATAAATGTTAACAGCTAGGAGCTTGCTGGAGGAGGTGTTGCTTGTTCAGGAAAATGGGCAGAATGAATCTCAATGGAGAGACAGAGCTTATATACCCAGCAGCCGCTATGAGTCATGTTGGGAAAACGGCAACGGCACGTTGGAATGTGATAGCAGGTGGTGGCGGTGCTACGCAGTTTGTAGGGGAGACGTCCACTACACACTTGTCACCTTACACCGACAGTGATGCATCAGTAAGACGCTTACCACTCGCCTTTTGTTCACTATCATAAACTTTAGATGAAATATTCCCCTGAATTTTAAACAAGCAACTGACCGTCTTGCAGAAGAAGATTAACTTTAAACTATTTTGTTTTGGGTCGTGAAAAGTAACATACAGTATATCGGCTCGGTGAAAATCCTTTGTTCCTCTGGCTTCCAACATACATAAGTATTATCATGAGATCGTTTTTCTTGTCACATTTTGCTGGAAGAGACGTAATAAATTGGACTTTTCATAAATATATAATATACAACACATATTATGAAATATACGGCAGACTTGAATCGTTGGCAGCTTCCTGAGGCCAAAAATTGGTGTACAGACGTCTTGTGATAAATCTACTGTAGGTTCAGTAGCTAACTCTGCCTGGTGAACACTTTTACGATCAGCTAAATTAAGTAAAGACAAAATCCAGTTGAATGGCCAGTAGTCTACAAGGTTAAAACAAATATTCAGTATATATATATATATATATATATATATATATATATATATATATATATATATATATATATATATATATATATATATATATACCCAACTAGTATTCAGTTTGACACATACTAATTAAGCAGATTAAGTTTGATGAGTTTGTCTTGTGAGGCGTTGCGATAAGAGAATCTAGATTATATAAGAATTTAAACGACAAAACAAAGTGATGATAATTACACTACAATAGCAAAATGGAGTTACTACGTGGCCTATTATGGTATCAGGCTCTTAGATAAAAACACTAACCTAAAGCAATTTTACGACAAAATCTAAAACCCCCAAAAATCTTAAGTTTAGAGACAAACAAAGGATAATTTATGAGTTATAGAAAACTTATTTTTTTATTAAAAAAATAGTTGCTATTTCCTGCAAGTCAACAAAAAGTTGGCAAGGGTTGAATGCGATACTTACTGTTACCGCCACAGTAAGATAAGCTAGAAGAGAGAGAAAGAGAGGGATAACCATAATAAGATAAACTTGGCGAGAGAGAGAGAAGGGATGAGATAAGAGATATAGTGTTGACAACGAATTTGCTGACCAATCTGCTGAGGTGTTTCAATACGAAAACACATGGCCCTCGCCTCCGGGCTGAGATTGCCCTCGAGGGTAGTCTACTGATTTCTACAGGACAGACAACACGTTGGTTCAGACCACTAGACCCTAAAACGTGAGTGATCGTGAAGTATTAGAATCTGCTAAGAAACTCTAAATAACTTTAATAAGTATATTTGTGTACTGCAATTTGATCATATTATACCAATTGTCTCCTGTATCAATAGTTATAACATGCGAGTTATATTTAAGATGTTAACAGGCTATGTACTGTATATTGATTGTATTATTCATATGATGTGTCCTGAGATAACAGCATTTGTTATATGAGAAATGTTCTTTAACAGGTTTTGACCGAATTATATGGTACGCGTCAACGTTGAGGGTTTATTTCTCCAGCAACAAACCAATAACACTCCTATGAGCGTTAACACTTACTATATGATGGTTTTCATATGAAATATAATAATTAATGATGGCGTATTCCAGTCTTGGCAAATTCAGGGTCGGACGTAAATTTGGTTTTAAGGAAAGCTTCACGTTGTCATTTGTGAGGTGAAAATTAACACTCAAATGAAAAATGCATCGAACATTACTGTACTGTTACATACGCTATTAGATCATGGAAAACGTTATTTTCTCCTGTACAAGAACGAAAAACTGAAATGCCAAACTTGTACGAGTACCTAAAAATTGGTGCTTTTAGTACCAAGTACAATACAGTGTATCACCCCATGCCTGACCTCAAGTAATCTATTCTGATGGATCCCTACATGCCCAGGACAAGAGCGGCAAATGCAGTTGTCATGACGGCTTTTGTGCTCTCCAAGTGGGCGCAAGTTTCTGACATACTTGCATTGGTTGTACGTGACTTCCTCTAATCCCTCACGTCGTTCTCCTCCTTTCAGCCTGATTGTAGTTATGTTGGTGCATAAAGCCAGACACGTGTAGGCCCTAACTACATACTTATGAGGAAGGGAATCCAGCGGAAGTTACTTGAGTATCGTCACATAGATCTATGAATACTTGACAACACAGATGAACTAACCAAACATGCTACCTCTAAGGAGACTGTTGACTATGATTTGGGCCTGCCCAACAAAACTCTTCTGGCAATAATACGCAAACAAATAAAATGCTTAAAACATCCGAACTGAGAGACAGGCCCAAATGGACCCACAGCCCAAGCAAGATAAGGTAATCATAATGTAACGAGAAAAACACATATACAAGTATATGGCACAAAAAAAAAACACTAGTTAAACATACACAAGTAGTAAATGTGTAGAAATGACTGACCACGCAAATACGTGTCTTAAAAAAACTGACTTTTTTTAACACTTATTTCACTCTATATAGACCATGTAACTTACAAATAAAGAAAATATAATATAGAACTATAAAATAAGAAAACTGAAGAGCATGGGTGTGTATGTGTGGGAAGTGAACGTGTGTGGAGGCTTAGCCAAGGCCTTGCCTATAAACTACGTCGCCGACTCGCCAACCCAGCCGCCTAGTATATTGTTACTTGTAATGAAACTAAGATTTGTGGGAAAAAATATAACAATACTCTACTGTGGCTTCGAAATAAAGAAAATGTAATATAACACTAAAATAAGACAATTAATGAAGAGCATCGGTGGCGACTGTAAAATATGGGAAGCGAATGTGTGTTGAGGTTGGTGGCTACATTCCCTCCCGATGTGACGTCACGGCATACACATGTCTGAGTCAGTTGTGACTGCCTGAACTTTGCGTCATTCAGAAAAAAAAACAAAAAAATAATATATATATATATATATATATATATATATATATATATATATATATATATATATATATATATATATATATATATATATATATATATATGGATCATATGAAGATCCTCCCCCCCAAACCTACTTGGGGGGAGGATCTTCATATGATCTAGCCTGGGGGGGGAGGATCTTCATATGATCAAGCCCAGTCGCGCTCATCTGAAGATCCACCCCCCCTAACCTAACCAAACCAAACCTCCCCCCCCAAACCTACTTGGGGGGGAGGATCTTCATATGATCTAGCCTGGGGGGAGGATCTTCAGTTGGATACTTTGGGGGGGAAGATCCGTCTGGTAAAGGCCAGACGGATGAGTGGGGACTGGTAAAGGCCAAATGGGTGGGTGGGGGACTGGTAAAGGCCAAATGGGTGGGTGGGGACTGGTAGAGGCCAAATGGGTGGGTGGGGGACTGGTAAAGGCCAGACGGGGTGGGTGGGGACTGGTAAATGCCAAATGGGTGGGTGGGGGAAAAGGTCAAATGGGTGGGTGGGGGACTGGTAAAGGCCAGACGGGTGGGTGGGGGACTGGTAAATGCCAAATGGGTGGGTGGGGGACTGGTAAAGGCCAAATGGGTGGGTGGGGGACTGGTAGAGGCCAAGTGGATGGGAGGGGGACTGGTAGAGGCCAAGTGGATGGGAGGGGGACTGGTAGAGGCCAGACGGGTGGGTGGGGGACTAGTTGTTCCGGTGGAATTTAGGTACAACCAGTGATTATTAGGTTACATTAAATATTTTTAGAGGAAATGTTCGAACTTAACCAGTTTTAAGCGACCCTCACACGGTCAATATTTATTGACAATATTATATTGTCAATATTTTAATTACTGACAACCGCCACCTCACACGTTTAATATTTCGGACAAACTTGTCAGTCTGTACCAAGGAGGCCTAGAAGGAGTCCTGACGAAAATTTTTGCTCCTAAAGCTTGGGTAGCTGTGATCTTGGCTTTTGCATTCGACAATCTACCTGAAAAACGGAAGCAAGGGGTACTTTGATCGCCAAGAAAGCTCAGTTCTTCTAAAGAACAGCATGTTGGTTCATAAACTTCATCCATCCCACGGCCTGATCGCTTGGAAGCCTGGATTTTCTTGAGCTCCTTCCTATTTGTCCTCAGTGAATGGATCTTCGTTTTGACATCCTCACGGATCGTATCTTCATTTCCTTGAAAGTAATCAACAACTCCTCATAGCTGATTTTTTCTTTCATTTGTTCATGTAATCCTTTGAAGTAACATCCCACAACACTGGTAATTATCTGTATGTATGGATGAATCGTAGTAACACATCCAGAGTGTCACTTTGTTTGGGCAGTTGGCCCACTGCCGCTATCAGAAAGACCGGAAGATGTGTGAATCCAGGAAAAAGGTAAAAAAAAAAGTCAGAGAAAACATGGCACAGAAAAATCTAACCTAACTTAACCTACGTGCACTGCGATCATGTATATATTGTGCTGTCAATGTGTACAAGTCGTGTGACTTTTTTCTTGTGACTTTATTTCCGTTCACCAGATGTGCACGCCATGGACGACCGTTACAAACTGGTTCTTTATTGACATTTGACAATACTAACCTCCCACTGTCAATAAATATTGACAATATCAGAAATATTTTGAAACTCATCAATCCAGTTTCCATCAATATTTTGTATTGTCAATACCTTCAATCTTATCCACACACGATCAATCTTATTGTCAATAAATATTGACCGTGTGAGGTCAAAATTTACAGTATATTCGACTTGCCCAGACCTGCCAACTTCAAGGACTCGGAACAACCAACTTTCTCGTGTTTTGGAATTGCTGTTACTAAAAAGTTATGGTCGATAGACGATTGAACAGGGGTATAACTGTGTATGTTTCCTTTATTTGAGTGGCATTAGAGAAGACGAGGATTATCTATGATTCTATGGGATGCTCCCCCTTTCTCTTCCTCCCTCCAGTAAGTGGAAAAACAGCGCTGGGTGTATGAAAGTCTTATACGAGTCAAGGTTCTATCTGGAGCATTGAGTGGGGGTTAGGTGTTGTTATTGTAGCAGGGGGTGTAGTGGGTGTGGGCTGGGGTGTTGTGGGCCGGGGGCTTAGTGGGGTTGAGGGTGTAGTGGGTGTGACCTTTTTAATAGTATTGTGTTTGTTCAAGTTATCATGGTGGAAACAGTGGTGGATGTGGTATATGTGTTGGTGGTGGTAGTGTGTGGTGGTAGTGTTGTGTGGTGGTGGTAGTGTTGTGTGGCAGATGTGGTGGTAGATGTGTGGTGGTGGTGGTAGTAGTAGTGATAGTGTGTGGTGGTGGTAGCGTTGTGGATGTGTTGGTGGTGATAGTGGTAGTGTTGTGTGGTGAATGTGTTGGTGGTAGCGTTGTGGATGTGTTGGTGGTGATAGTGGTAGTGTTGTGTGGTGAATGTGTTGGTGGTAGCGTTGTGGATGTGTTGGTGGTGATAGTGGTAGTGTTGTGTGGTGAATGTGTTGGTGGTAGCGTTGTGGATGTGTTGGTGGTGATAGTGGTAGTGTTGTGTGGTGAATGTGTTGGTGGTAATGTTGTGTGGTGGTGGTGATAATGGCTATGAACCTTGTGTCACCTACAAGCTACAGGTACAGTAACTGTATATTTTCAGCCTTCTGGCTGCCAAGCTCTTTCAATAAACCGTTAATTATTATTATTATTATTATTATTATTACATTACGAGCTGCAGATACATTACTTCATTATCTTGGGGCAGGTGATGGTGCGGGCAGTGAACCTGCGGGTGGTGGTCACGTGGTCGGTGGCGGCGACGCTGCTGGTGCTGGTGGGACTAGCCATGAGACACAACAACAACCAGGTGGAAGGTAACTTTTTGAGGACCGCCGCCAGACCCCTTGACGCCCTTCAGCGTGTACCACCAGAGCCTCTGGCCGAGCCTCGCCAACAAGTGAGTACAGTAGTCTCCTTCACGCTACTTTACAAGTCTATTCACGCATTATAACGTCTCCCAATACTTTGCAAAGGGAACACTACACTTTCCAAGCTTAATTGATCTATCGACTAAGCTCTACCCACTTTTTATAGCCTAGTAATTGAGAAGCTGTGGTGCAGGTCATTTGCTTGTTTGTTCACACCGCCATATTGGCTAGTTTATCTCCAGAATATTCCTTATCTTTTTCATACTGTGTTGTGATCTCTTTGGGTGTAAGTAGCAGGGTAGTCTACAACTTCCTTGACTGTAAAGGATTTGCATTCTCGTAGGAACTATGTGATAAATGGTTAACTATACGAGTATTTCTAGCACAACAGGTGTAAAAAAATGTTTACGGGCATAACGATATTCGTGTAGATCGCGTAAATACACCTATTACAACACCGTTTTCCTCACCTGTGTGAGACGTCGCACATCAAGAAGTGCTGATGTGCTTCGTTTTATAAAATGGCACATTTGACGATTTACCAAATAAATAATATAAACTTGGGGGAAAATTAAATTTCTACTTATCAATTTATACAAGTAAAGTTGCCAAACGGCAAGTTTTATGAGTTTACTAATTTTTATGCAGTCAATACGATGTTTGCGCCTTATTTCTCCTGTTCGGCGGCTCATAACGGGAAATAATGTCAGTCATTTGGCCAAGCACTCAAGCATTCATAATTTAGTAGCCCACCCGGTGCATTAAATGTATCCTTCTACACGTACAAAATTTGTGGTCGTCGTTGGATGATCGTCATACTTAATTCCGAGTGACAGCAAAGATGTAGTAGTAGAAGTAGTAACAATAATGGTGGTTGTGTTGATGGTAGTAGGTAGTGGTGGTGATCTTCAGGTGGTAGTGGTGGTGATCGTGGTAACAGTGGTAGTGATTCTGGTAAGATGGATGGAGTGGTGGTAGTGACTAGTGGTATTTGTAATGATGGTAGTGAGGTGATGTTGGTGGTAGAGGTGGTGCTTCCTCCCGCCCGCCTCACAATTATGTAAATAGTGCCGGGAAGCCGTACGTGATAACTTCATCTTACCCTCCTCCCCCATGCCTCTCCCCACCCCATCCTAATGCCTCTTCCAGCGCCATCCTCATGCCTCTCCCCAACCCACCCACATGCCTCTTCCCGCCCCACCCTCATAGCTCTCCACGACCCACCCACATGCCTCTCCCCGCCCCACCCTCATGGTTCTCCACGACCCACCCACATGTCTCTTCCCGCCCCACCCCATAAATTTTCCCATCTGCCCCAACATCTTTGCCGGCATGAAGGGGAGTGAGTGTCTGCACGGGGAGGGGGAGTCAAGGTCATTAATGCGGGCACTTGGAACAGAAAGTTTTTAGAGGGGGATCGGTGGTAGAAGCGGTACCGTTCTTACCTCCCAAGCGAGATGAGATGTCACGGGTTCGATTCCCGGGCAGGTGGAAGTTGTTTGGACTTACTTCCTAGCCCCCATTAGTCCCTGTTCACCTAGCAGTAAAGTAGGTACCTGTTGTAAGTCGAAAGTTGCGAATTCGTATTCAGGGAAAGTTGTTGGAGCTTCCAATAACTTGATGACATAAACCACTGACTCTTCAGGCTTCTACGCCCTTAACTCATGAGACATAAAGGCAAGCATGAACTTAGTATGCTTCCCTGTTGGGCGCTGTAAACGCTTCTGCGCTTCATCTTACACAAGGATGTAGGGGGGTGCCCCCCCAAAAAAAAAGTTTTTAGATTCAGATTTGCCTCACGCTATTTTTTTTAAGGATATCCTCTTACGGCAAGCGCGGAAGTATTACAGCGTCCAATAGGAAAGCACCCTGGGTTTACGCTTGCCTTAGATCAGGGGTGTCAAACATGCGGCCCGACACACTCTTGCATGCGGCCCGCTGCCCATTTGCTGCTCCAGCCTTACCTTGAGGAGCTAAAACTAAATAGTGAGTGAATCCCTCAGCTGAATAAAATAGTCTGCGGTTTCCTAGAACAATATACTCAATCAACATCACCAATGAGTTCCAGAGTGATTCTGTGTTGAGGAACAAGTTTTCGAATGTTGATGTTGGCACATTTTATCAATATTTTGGACCAAATTATCCCAGGATTAAATGTTTTGCCTCAAAGATTATGTCAATGTTCGGAAGTACATATGTCTGTGAACAACTCTTTTCTGTGATGAACTTGAACAAGTCTCGGCTTCGGTCTCAAATTACTGATGCGCACCTTAATTCAATACTGAAGGTTGCTACAGCTCAGTCGTTAGTGTCAAACTTTGATGCACTGGTCCATACCAAGAGGTGTCAATTATCAGGAAGCAGCAGTAGCAAACAATAAGATTGATCAGGGTAAGTAAACACTTGATGTGTTTGTTCTTAAGGGTTTTGCACGAGCGCAGACTAAATCCACCTTTCTTATTTTGTCGTACTATTCACCTAAGAGGTGATTGTGAAGTGCTCATAATTATGTTACTTGGCTCGCATACTGTGTACTCGTATTAAATCTGGCCCGCCTTGGCAAATGAGTTTGACACCCCTGCCTTAGATGATGGGTGGGCATGAGTGCCTTGAGGGGCCATTGGTTTTATTAGCACTAAGTTACGTGTAGTGAATGAATGTGTGCACTGTACAATATGGGAGGGGTGGGGATGTAACAATTACAGCAGCTGTGACGACAGTGAAAATAGCAGAGCAACAGTAACATCGATAACAGTGAAAACAGGAAACGTAACATTAACAACGAAGGCAACAGTGAATAACAGCAAAGGCAACAGTAACAGCAGCAAAAACAACAGTAGCGACATGTTATAGTAACAATAAGAAGCATATCAACTAACAACCAGTGACAGCTATCGGTTCTAGCAAAAGCAACAACAGCAGTCAGCATCATTAAGAAAATGCTGTCATTAGTGCACGTATTTCTTCGGTATCGATTCATAACCTGCCGAGTCCTACACTATGCCAAATTTTATCTGTTTATGCTTCGAGTATGATCAACTGCTAGACAAATTTTCACTGGAATCAGTTAAACTATTCTTAAACGTATTATTAACTGACTTAGCTGCACCGATAACTCCTGTAAAATGTATTCAGTATTTGTGACTGGTTGAACAACTCCAGTATCTGTGCTGTAGGTCAATTAAAAGTTCTTTCAGAATGGGTAAGTGGATGAATCACTCAGGACCTGCAGTCATAAAAGTTGGCTGACAGCTACTTTTTTTTTATCACTACAATATTATTCATTTTTAGAGAAGGCCATCCGAACTTTACCAAACGTAATTTAAAGATTTTAGTGAAGTTTTTTGGTAGGCTAGCTTTATTCGTGTCGTCTAAAAAGTAAAGTAGGGCGTGTTCTTGTTCATGGAATTTCTGGTTAAGTTAGTGAGACTTATGCCTGCCTTTTCTGGCAAACTGATTGACGGTGTTTTTCCCTGTAAGGAAGTTTCTCAAATATTTATCATCATATACTATGCCAGGCACACATCCCCTCCGAATTCCTGACTGCCCTTGCGTCAACATTTATCACTGTTTGCCTCTTTCGGAACTTTCATAGCGAGTAAGGTGAAGCCAGAAGCAAACACATTAAAACTCTTGAGTGAAACACCTAAAACCTGAAATGTAATGAAAACTCCTTTGAATGGAATACTATTCCTGATTGCAATACAAACTAACCATAAATAATGACATTATATACAGTAATACCTGTAAACTGGTCAACCGTATACAAGTAGCCTACAACACAGTACCTAATGCTAACGAACATTATACTGTAATCACATTTTTCATTAATTCCGTAGATGACTGTCTGTCGGTTAATATATGAATATGAAATATTGTGTATTGAACCATCTTTGTCACTTTTCATGGTGGTCAGTTTTGTTTACCTACGGTCAGTTGGACGCAGATGTATCCTGCGTCTTGAGACACTTCGTTGTTTCTCTTCCCAGCCATCTTTTGTCCTTCCTTCTCCTGGATAGAATTGAGACCCAGACAGTCATGGAGTGTTCTCACCGTAAAGTCAAAGGCATTATTGAGCTCTTACTGTACCACCAATTAATGATTATCAGTCACTCAACACCAAGACCCGTTACTTCCTCACGCTCCCCGCTTGTCAGCTCTTGTTGCTGGGTATTTTATACGAAACCATTTACATTTAATTTAGATTTAAACATGTAACACCGCGAAGTTTTTGGCTGACGTGTATTTAAATATCAACACATATAACACATAAAATAATAAAAATTCAACACTACGTTTTAATTATAATAAATTATCAACACGTGTCAGTTATCATTAACTTTAAACATATTTTTTTTAATCATCAAAAACAATCATCGCATCAAACAAGAAAACGTTTATTACCAGAAGCTTTTAACAGTGTTTTAATTATCCCAGGGGCGGATCCAGGAGTTGTGGGTGAGATAACATGGCGAGCACAGCGACCCCACCCATTTTTTTTGTGGGGGGTGGGGGGGTCAAAGCCCCCAGATTTTTTTTTATCAGATCAATATCATGGGCATTTTGAGGCGCATGTGTACTTGATATTAGGAGATATTCTGAGATCAATAGTAATTACTTATTATTACACAAAAACGCCTGAGTACAATACTGCATTAAAGAAAAGGTATTGGATTTTCTGATGAAAAGGGGGTGTAGGGGTATCGAGATATTAATGTTGTCTAGCACTCAGGATGGATGGAAACTCTAATGTGGTTTTCTTGTATAATATATAAGTTATATGAGAGACAGTCTGGTGCTGGAGATGCCGTCTGGTGAGGGGCTGCTCAGTAGAAGACGTTCGGTGAGTAGCGTGTTGTAGGAGGTAGATGTCAGGAGCTTCGTAAGAGAAGATGTTGCCTGTTGCTGGCCTCCTGATTGAATGAATGCTGGACAGCTAGGAGCTTGTTGGAGGAGATGTTGCTTGTTCAGGAAAATGGGCAGAATGAGAGCTGGTTGGTGAGGAAGCTCAGAGAAGGACATGCTCGCTGGCGGGAGCGAGGACCGCCAGGCAGGCGAGGAGAAGCGAGGGGCCGCCAGGCAGCGGCGGAGGAGGAGGTGTTGCTTGTTGAGGAAGAATGGTCAGAATGAATCTCAATGGAGAGACAGAGCTTATATACCCAGCAGCAGCCGCTATGAGTCATGTTGGGAAAACCCAGAAAGTCGCCGGTGACTGGTTCCGTTGCTAAGATACGGTAACATCTGGTTGGTTGCTAGGGAAGGCGGCACATTGGAATGCGATACGCAGTTTGTTGGGGAGACGTCCACTACAATACTCCCCCTTCCCTCCAGGCGGTGTAGGAGAATTGTTGTCTGTAGAGTTGCTTAGCACATGTGAGGCAGACCGGGCGGTGCATGCCTCATGTGAGACAACGGCGATGGCGTGATGAGCCGATCACTGAAATACAACTGTCTAGATACACACTATCTGTGGGAGAAGGGAGAAAAAGGGTGTGTGGAGGCGATGATTGGTGTGCTTCCCTCACGACAGGTACAGGGTCGTCAGATGCGCCTGCTGGGGTGTGTGTGGGCCTGGGTCAGGAGCAGGGGCTGCGTCAGCAGAAGCGGATTAGGGCTCGTGAGAGCAGCTGGGTCCACGACAGCAGCAGGGTGCAGGACATTAGCAGGGAGTACCTGAGGGAGAAAAGAGGGGGTGTGGAGGCGATGGATGTTGTGTGCTTCCCTCACGGCAGGTACTGAGTCGTCAGATGCGCCTGCTGGGGTGTGTGGGCCTGGGTCAGCGTCTGAGGCAGGACGGGTGTGCTGGGGTCGTAGGATGTGGTGCTTGGGGCAGGAAGAGGAGCCGGTGTCTGCTTGAAGACTGGGAGCGTGATCAGTGTCTCCTCCATCCTGTGTGAGTGCTAATCTCCGGGGTCACCATTGTAGGGGTATCGAGATATTAATGTTGTCTAGCACTCAGGATGGATGGAAACTCTAATGTGGTTTTCTTGTATAATATATAAGTTATATGAGAGACAGTCTGGTGCTGGAGATGCCGTCTGGTGAGGGGCTGCAGGCAACACTGCCTCAAAGTAGCTGCATAGGAGGTAGGGATGTCAGGAGGCCATAGAGAAGATGTTAAGTTCTCTGTTGTCATTCTGATTGAATGAATGCTGGAGTAGATGTTGCTTTGTTCAGGAAAATGGGGCAGAATGAGAGCTGGTTGGTGAGGAAGCTCGAGAAGGAGAGCGCACTGCTGGCGGGAGCGAGACCGCCAGGCAGGCGTAGGAGAGAGAGCGAGGGCCGCCAGCAAAGCAGGAGGTGAGTGAGGTGTTGCTTGTTGAAGAATGGTCAGAATGAATTCAGAGAGACAGAGCTAGATATACCCGAAAGAAGAAATGCTATGAGCCTATGTTGGGAAAACCCAGAAAAAATGGCCGGTGACTTGTCTGCTATGTTATACAACAGACTGCTGGTTGCTAGAAGGCGGCATTATTGGAATGTCGCGATACGAGTTTAGAGACGGCTCATCATAATACCCCCTTCCTCCAGCATGGTAGTAGGAGAATTGTTGTTCACAGAGTTGCTTAGCATGTGAGGCAGAGACCGGGCGTGCATGCCTCATGTGAGACAACGGCGATGGCGTGATGAGCCGACGCTGAATGCCCAGATACACACACCATTCAGAGAAGGGAGAAAAGGGTGTGTGGAGGCGATGATTGGTGTGCTTCCTCACGACAGGTACAGGGTCGTCAGATGCCTGCTGCTGGTGTGTGTGTGGCCTGGGTCAGGCAGGGCTGCGTCAGCAGAAGCGGATTTGGGCTCGAGAGCAGCTAACCACTTCCACAGCAGCAGGGTGCAGGGACATTAGCAGGGAGGCACCTGAGGGCAGTGCAAGAGGGGTGTGGAGGCGATGGATGTACAGGTGCTTTCCCCACTGCAGGTACTGAGCCAGATGCGCCAAGCGGGGTGGCCTGGGTCAGCCTGAGGCAGGACGTGGTGTGCTGGGGTCGTAGGATGGTGCTTGTTAGCAGGAAGAGAGCCGGTGTCTGCTTGAAGATCAGAGCTGCGATCAAGTGTCTCTCCTCCATCCTGTGTGAGTGCTAACTTCCGGGGTCACCATTAGGGGTATCGAGATATATTAATGTTGTTCAGGGCACTCAGGATGATGAACTCAATGTGTTTTCTTTGTATAATAATATATGTTATATGAGAGACAATTGCGCTGAGATGCCGTCTGGTGAGAGGGGCTGCCGTGAAGACGCTCGGTGAGTGCTGCAAGTTGTAGGAGGTAGATGTCAGGAGTCATAGGAGATGTTGCCTGCTGGGGCTGCTGGCCTCCCTGATTGAATGAATGCTGGAGGGAGAGGAGGTGTTGCGTGTTCAGGAAGATGGGCCAGAATGTGAGTTGGTTGGTGAGGAAGCTCAGAGAAGGACAGCTGGTGGGTCGCCATGCTCGCTGGCGGGAGTGAGGACCGCCAGGCAGGCGAGGAGAAGCGAAGGCCGCCAGGCAGCGGCAGAGGAGGTGTTGCTTGTTCAAGAAGAATGGTCAGAATGAATCTCAATGGAGAGACAGAGCTTATATACCCAGCAGCAGCCGCTATGAGTCATGTTGGGAAAACCCAGAAAGTCGCCGGTGACTGGTTCCGTTGCTAAGATACGGTAACATCTGGTTGGTTGCTAGGGAAGGCGGCACATTGGAATGCGATACGCAGTTTGTAGGGGAGACGTCCACTACAGGGGTCTGGACCCCCTTGGATCCGCCCCTGCCTTCAACACACAGTTTTAGTTGTCATAAACCTTCAACACATTTTAATTGTCATAATCATTCAAGCGACATTTTTTAACTTCATACTCATTAGACAAACAAAATTTCAAGTATCATAAGCTATCAACATAGATCTCATTGAGATTAGGAACCCCTGTTTATTTCACCTGATGATTAAATACCCCCATGCTAACCTAATCTTACTTGTTAATTTAGACCCTCACTAGTGGGAATTCACATGAGTCAAAACATTGAAACTTATAGAGATCACACAGAACATTGAAGAATGGTTGTACCTGTACTGTATGTAGCAAGTACCAGTGTTATTGTGGACTGGTCGAGTGGTCGGGCGTCTAGTGACATAGCCATTAGCCAACACAGCACAAATTTAAAAAGACAGACTTTCAAAAAAAAAAAAAGTTCACTTCCTGTTCAGGGGCAGATCCAGAGGTGTAATTAGGAAGTTACAAGCCATGCTGGGGGAGGGGGGATCCGGATGCTTTCTCATGGACCCCAAACGACCAAAAAATTTAAGAGCTCTGAATTTGGTGGTTGCTGAAGATATCTTACTCAAGATTGGGATGTGGATTTGAAAAACAAATATGCTGTACAATGGGAGCACAAAACCATTGAGCAAAGTCATACCATTTGGTGGTGCACCTTCATATACCTGTACAATATGTATATATTTTTGTATCCTAAGTCTGAATATCCATTTTTTCAGGATGTTGTGGAAGGTAATAATAACAGAGTTGGTAGTGGGAAGCGGTGTGATAGTGAGAAGTGGGTGGAAGGTTTACCGCCACTCTATATTATCACCCCTACCTACCCCAGGGCAGAGCAGGTGCCAGAGCTCACACGCACTGGCCAGACGCTCATGCATGTTAACAATGTGGTATGGATTGTTTCCGAGGATGCTGCCGTGGCTACTAAGGCTGTGGTCCAATACCTTAACGAGTCAATTCTCAACACTATTTACCTCCGTGGTATGTATGCACACGTGTTCACTCTTTTTTCATCCTTACTGTGAATAATGAATCTTCGCAATTATCTTCTTTTATTTCAAGTAACATGGTATAATTGATGTTGGTAAACATTGTGTATGTGTTTGAGATTGCCTGAGCAATTTTCTTATTCACACAGTCTCAGTACAGTACAGTAGAATGTATCAAGATCTATTAAAAAAATACTGTACAGTAATTACAGTATGATATTGCCATGTTGGGCAATTGTGTATTAATCGAGTAGAATCTGTATTGTGCTAATATTACTGTGAATTATGTCGGTATAAATTCAGATTGTACATTACATTTCATCCTCAGTTCAGATGCCAGTAAAATACAAAAAAGTAAAAAATAAGCCACGAGGAGTAGCCAACCGTATGGCAGGACTAAACTGGATTCGTGAACACGCCAAGGATGGAGTCTTGTATTTTGCAGATGATGACAACACGTACGACATTCGCATCTTTCAGCAGGTCAGTTTTTTATATAAGTATCTTACTGTCATCATGTGTTAATTATGTTCTGATGACTATAATGTATTCATGTTAAAGAGGACATTGAGATGTTCTTACTTGTGTTTATGATGTTGGTATTATTTTAAAAAGTACTATTGTATGACCAGCTGTGTCTTTTTGCGGTGTTGTGAATGAAATGTGACCACCTGTTATGCACAACAAACTTGGAAGTCTGATTGGAAGGGTGTAACATACTGATTAGGTTGAAAAGTAGCTACCATTATGATATCATTGGTTGCCACCCAGCACCTTTAATGGATACCAATACTATACTATATAGTGCAGATTTAATTGATACTAGCGAAAGACATAACATGTATTGTTTTTGAGCATACTGGTGCTTGTCCTACTTCGGTTCTGTGCTCCTCATATATTGTAAATAAATAAAATATACTGTACTGCTGTGTATACACTATACTTTAGTCACCAAGAGATGCTGTTGTCTTGGGCTTGTGATGCAGGCAGGCCACATGGTGATATGTTGATGCAGGTTGGCCTACCTTTGTTCTGTACCATTTATTGTACTATAACAGGTGTTACTGTCACTTTCCTCTCCCTCCAAGCTCAGTACAGGAGTATTTGTTTTAAGTATTATAATACATTTTCATTCACATTTTTCCTTATAGATGAGATGGACTCGTAAAGTATCAATGTTTCCAGTCGGATTGGTAACAAAACTTGGAGTTTCCACACCTATTGTCAAAGAAGGAAAAGTGGTTGGTTTCTATGATGGCTGGATAGCCAAGCGAAAGTTCCCTGTGGACATGGCTGGGTTTGCTGTTAATGTGCAATACCTTTTGGAGAGACCCTTAGCTTCTATGCCCTATAAAGTTGGCTATGAAGAAGATGGCTTTATGAAGAGTCTGGGTATTAAAGCATCAGAAATAGAGCCACTTGCATTTAACTGCACAAAGGTAAGATTTATTTTCCTTATTTTCTTTAAGACTGTATCACATTCACTTAAATTTGTTTTAATATGAAATTAAACATCAAATTTTAGACACTCATCTATGATAAATAAGCGAAGGTAACAGGTTCTAGGAAACAAAAGTAATTGGTCTTGTAATTTTAGTTGCTTCCTACAAAGTAAAAGTTTAAACAAGAAAGCAGCATAATTGTTCCTGTTTCCCACAATTTGTGGGGTAGCATTCCCTCGGGCAAGATGTGCTTTTTTAGCACAGGGTTTTGACATGAAGAATGGCCAGTTCAGTACACACCATAAACAAGGACCACTGACAAGGGAGGTTGCAAGAGACCATGCAGCATGGAGAGCTGCCATCAGGTAACCATGGCTAACATATGTAAGCATGGAAAATGACTGTAAAACATTGATGATGACTGTACTAATACTGCCTGGCCATGGAATAAAGACCCATTATTTCTTGAATTGAGAGTCCAGAAAAGAAAGAGGTGAAATAAATTCAGGAGGCAGCCTTGAGATACAGCAACATTTTCCAACATTAGTTGCAGCACTTATTTGTTTCACCATTTTCTCAATGTACACCACAGTAAAGAAATTTTCTCCTGTTACAAGTCTCATTTTGGAGTGATAGCACTGTCAATGAAGTACATGCATTCCATGACACCATATCGTTGTCAGAAACTTCATTACCATGGGTAAAATAATGTCGGAGACATTGGTAGGTGTTCCAGGACTTCAGAAGAGGGCTACAATAGGAAATCATTGAACACAAATAAAACTGAAAGTATTAAGTACAGTATGCATAAAGAAAAAACTACTTGCTAGAACTATTTTAAATAAGATGATAAAACAATAACTCTGCTATTGACTTTTCTCAGCTACCTCTGAGAGCTTCATTCTCAGAGGATATGTGAGCAAAGGATTTACTGTAGTACATAAAAATAAAGTATTATAAGGAAATATTGCAGGAATCTTATGATGGAACAATTGTACAGTATACCCCCAAAAAAAATATTGGGGTATATTTACCTACGTTTGCAGTTCCATAACTTAAATACTGTATACTTTTTGTTTGTCTTGGAATGCTTTTAAGGTCAGAGACAACTTTTCAGTACAATACAGTAAATTACAGTATTTGATAACCAAAAATTTGGGGACTGATAACCTTCTGTAAAATGGATAGTTATACAAAGTGAATATTATTATTATGAGCATGTACCATCGTACCAGTACAGGTACTTTGTCAGTTTGGTTATAGTACAGTACAGCTAGACCCCGACTTACGACGGGGTTAGGGACCCAAATCCAGGTCGTAAGTCCGACATAGATAATTTTTTTTTTTTTTTTTTTAATAAAAAATCTACAATGAAATACAGTACAGTAAAAGTAATGAATAATGAGGAATGGATACAGTACAGTGAAAGTAATAAATAATAAGGAATGGATACAGTGTGACTGAGCACTTACCTTTAATGTAGTCAGCTGAATGCACATGGGGCCCCCATAATTTTCTAATTATACATGGAGACTACATTAACTGGAAACGTTTCGGTATAGAAAATGCGTGTCATTTGAAAAAAAAATAAATAAAAAAAATAATAAAATATCTGCGGCGGTCGTAAGTCCCGACGGTCGTAAGTCGTAGCAGTCGTAAGTCGGGGTCTAGCTGTATTAGCTTCTGCAAATATCTGTACATTGATTACTTCATGTAATCAAGCCTACAACTAAGCTTTTAATGTACTTTTACTGTATCATTCTCCTACATTCACCATATAACTTACTCCTCAAACTAACCTGGGTAAATAGACTCCACAGTTACGGAGCCAGTTGCCTGATTGTCAGATTTCTCCACATTTACTTGCATGCAATATTTGGAAAATTAAATATTAGAAAAAATATACTCTATTCTTAAATTACATATTTAGAATGACCAAGTCTTTCAAAAATAGATTATTTAATAAAATAGAATTTGCTAAACAGATACTTCACTGCGTGATATACCACTTGTCAGTTTATTATTCATTTTTGTATAACAATATAAGTTCACCCACATTTTCTAGTTCTCTTGTTGACTTAATAATTACTCACAATCATTATGATCCACAGATATGGGTGTGGCATACACAGACAAAGAAGAATGAACCTGCTATACCAGTTAATCGAACGAGAGCTACTTTTGGTTCTAACCTTGACATCATTAGTGAACAATTGTGGAGGGGCACTGGAACTAATTCATAGAAAAGACAAGAAATGATATACTGTACAGTACTGTACTGTACTGTACAGTACAGTACAGGGTAATTGAAAAAAATTAAGAAGGGAATAAAAACAATAAGGAGGAGTATTTGCTAAAATGCCAAAAATTTATGCAAGACTTCACATAATCCTTGCTAAACCATGGTTATTTAAGCATCACCCATATTTTTGCTTTCTTGTATTGTTTTAGTTAGGAATCCATGACCTTACCATATAGCCAAAAGATTCCAGGAATACCCCAGTTATCGCAAAGGATGCATTCCTAAAAGTCATTGTAAATAACGAATTTGCAACTTTCACCACATATTTATTTTTATATACAGTACACTCATTATCCAAGGCTATTGGAGACCAGGGTCACATGTATACATGTGGTGTCTGAGGTCTCCAACCCTATTCTCTCCTCCCACAATCTGTGGGCTAACTACTGCACATGTAAGAAATGTTTATTCTTTTTTATGTTTTTTACCTTATGATTATCTTTTTTTTTTTTTTTTTTTTCCCACCTTCTGTATGTGCCCACCCGGGCACAGATCACTGACCCACATCGGGGCCTGGGGGGCGAAAATGTAATAATAATAATAATACGTAATACAAAAAGCAGGTTATGCTTTGCAAACATTGAATATGGGTGTTAAAATATCAATTGCAGGCGAGATGGATTGCAAATAGCGAGGTATTCCTGTATTGTAGAAGTACAGCATATACTCTATCCTTTCTATTTGACATCCCTTTCACAACCTTCTGACAGTTCAGCTCATCTTTTCCCCAGAAGGGAAGTCTTCCTCCAGATCATATAAATTGCATTTTTCATATTATTTATTATAAATAAAGAAAATATTGTATTGATATTTATTGATATAGGAAGGTAAAAATTAAACCCATTTATCACTGGGAAATATTTGTTATTAAAAGCTCTTGCTAAACAATCTGCTTTATCACTATCTTCCTCCCCACTGTTGTACAGTAAATATTTGCGTAGTTCATGTTGACACATTCATCACTTCGGAAAATAGCTTTACTAAATCCCTTGCATTTAATATGACCTATTTGTTTGACTTTATAACCTTATATGAAATATTTTTGAAAGCTGCATCATTGGAACTGAAGAGAGTTTTGGAATAGGGCTCATTAACCTGCCTTAGTAATGAAGATTTATATATAAGAAATTTCCAATAGAAACCATGTAGTACACATAGTCCCTGACCTGCAAAGGTTTAGTTTATGAAAATCTGATGAGTGTTCACACCATGTAAACAAAGCGGCAGGAATTTAGGATAACTCGGTAACTCATAAGGGGTTGACCGTGGGATTTTTATTTTTTTGGAGATTGGAAATCATTATATATTACCGCATTAATATATTTATTATAGATGTTGACTTAGCGTTTCATACCTCACACTTGTTTCAAATTATTAATGGACAGTACTGTACTGTATTGCATGTACAGTAGTACTACACTGGTATTTCACTTAACTGGTATTATATTTATTATTGGTTTATAATCATTGTGTACACCAAAAAATACTAATTTAAAATTTATTTGTCATATAATTAGATATATGTTTTGTGGAAGTATATTTTTCTGTAGGAATGTACTACTATCGCAAATTTTATAATGGGAGTCTATGGGGAATTGTCATTCAATTTACAAAACTAATTAAATATTAAAGGGTTCTGTTCCCGAATGTCTGTAAATATATGAGGTGCTCCAAACCACAATCTGTAGAGCACCAAAAATAAGAAACAGAAAAAAATGCATAACTTTTGAACCAATATTTTATATATATATATATATATTTTTTTTTGCTATTACAGATTATCATTCCTTTAAAAAAAATATGTAAAACTCCTGTTAACCATTAGCTTCAATAAATCCCCACAACATTATTAAAAAAAATGCATTATCAAAGACAGGAATAAGAATAAAGAGGAAGGCAAAAACAATAGTCAACACTCACAATCTGCTCCCTGACTCACCCATGGGATAGAGAAAGGCTGAGGGAATGTAGTGGTGTAAATAAATAGCTTTTGGGCAGACTGGTGCTTGGGAAGTCGTAGTCTGGAGTGTCTTGTATAAACTTCATTTTAGGTAATACTAAAACATGAAATAGCTACTGCTTTAAGGACTTCATTATGAAAAAATTAGCCATAAACACACTGAGAAAACTGCCTCGAGTCCAAAGTGTTACTAGCCTCAGGCCCTACGGGTTGAGTGTGTTGTTGACTGTGATATGGTTTTCTCTTATGATTTTAAAATTACTTTTTAAGAATATTTTTGTGTTTGAAAGAAAACAGAAATTAAATAGTATACAAATGTGAATTTTTCTATATGGGAAAAATTCAGTACATTTAATGAGTTATCAATTAAAATGTTCAAGTGCCACAGTGTGACATAATAATAGTGGACAGTATTTCATGTTGTTATACAAGTACTGTACAGGATATAGTGCTTCAGCAAATTACTTGTATTAGCCACCTAGGGGCATGGTAGATACAGTAGTATTAAAATGCCCCTGGCAAGGACTGCACAACAGTAGGGATGAAATGGTTTTGAAAATTTGTTTTATGTAGGTAAAATACCTTAAGTTATTGTATACATTGCAGTAATATGTGTACCATAGTTTTGTTTTTGTTTTTTATAAATTGAACCACCATGTTCATTTGACTGGCAGAAAACAGTGTTACTGCTTGTGCTGGTAGTTGTCTATGTTCCACTTGTCATACTGTGGTGCAAGTTGATTACTCCCAATCTGGGTTTTGAAATTGCTAAATCTCGTTCACAAGTTGCTTTTATATTAATGTATAATAAAGATTATTTGACTAAGATAATTTAGTATTATGAATATACAGTAGATATGGTCTATTTTCAGCTATCAAGTAATATTATTTTTGTATGATCTTATAAAATGTTTTATTTTTGTAAATCACATTGTACTGTGATTTAATGCATTTGAAGAGAGTACTGTATCATAAATTTGTGTACAGGTAATGGATATATATTTAGCTATACAGTACAGTATGTTTAAGGATCTGGATAAAACAAATTATAATTTTGGCAATTGCTGTAGAACAGTATTTGTTTTGATGACTTGGAAAATGTTCATTCATTTTACAGCCGTAAGTAGTTGCTTCCTATAATTTTTTATGATGATTTTTGGCATTTTTGTGGATACTCTGGATGTACCTACTAAAGTATTTAACAAATTTTTGCTCAAAATATTAAAAAATTTGTTTGTTAAAATCTCAATACTGTACAGTATATACAGGTTGACAACCCATTATCCGAAAACCGAAAAGCTCTAAAAACCTTAAGTTTATTGTGGGGCCCTTTTTTTTTTTTTTTTTTGAAAACAGGAATTATTAGCCCACCCAGGCACAGATCACTGATCCACATCGGGGCCTGGGGAGCGAAAATGTAATAGTAATAATAATAATAATAATAATAATAATAATAATAATAATAATAATAATTATTCATAGTAAATAAAATGTTTAATAAAAATACACCAAAATAAAATAATAATGATTACAATAATAAGAATAATAATAATAAAATATAATAATAAAATTAATAAAAATAATAATAACAATAATACTGTAATAATAAAATAATAATACAGTAAAGAAATACAAGAATGAAAAAAAGATCAAAAGTGAGAAACACGACCTAGACCTATGAATTACAGTGACCCCTCGGTTAACGAACTCAATCCGTTCCAGAAGGTCGTTCTTTAACCGAAAAGTTCGTTAATCGAAACCATTGTTTCAATGGGTTTTTGGGTAATTGGTTCCAGCTCACCGAAAATTTCCTTAATTCAACAAAAATGGTAGAAAAGTTCACTTACTTTGAGGTGTGTATGTAGAAGGCTCCTGGATGATGATGATGATGGGAATAAGAATGGGGGTGGAGGAGAAGGAAGAAGAGAAGGCATTGGGGTGGAAGAGAAGTCACCCCCATGGCACCATTTCACCCATAAAATTTTAGTTCTCTTGGTGTATTTCAAGATTATTTTCTTTAAATCAACACTGCACTGCATTATATATTGTCAATATGTAAAATATATTTCAAAATGACCAATAATTTGCTTGGAAACACAGAAAAAAAGCGTTTAGTTGAAGAGAGAGTCAAGCAAGGTGTTACCTCCACTGAAAACAGAGAGAGACTAACGCCTGTCTGGTGTGTTAACAGGCTGGATGGCACGCCAGAAACTAGTTTCTTTACCATCAATTATGTTCAGTAATTGTTAAAATGACTAAAAAAAGTTAATATTAAACTTTTAAAATTATTGAATAGTATAAACTTCTTGATATTTACTAAAATAGTAAGGAATTTAAGCCCTAAAACCGATTACTGTATTGGCGGACTGATACTAAAGCTGGTTGCCCGGCCAGTGCAAGCGAAAACATGTTGAGGTCGGTTCGTAAGAAATTCGTTAACCGAATTGAAGATCCTTATGGAAGGCAGTTCGTTCACCGAAATTTCGTTAATCGAGGCGTTCGTTAAACGAGGGGTCACTGTATTATTATTATAATTTTTATTATATTTTAGACCCCCAGGCCCCAATGTGGGTCAGTGATCTATGCCCGGGTGGGCTAATACACATAAAAAAAAATTAACTATTTGAAACCAAAATGCCTCTCAAATCACATTTCGGATATGATTATCAACCTGTACAGCCACGCATATAAATAAAATTAAGAGGGATCAAAAAGCGTAATAGTAGTACAGAACTGCCCTTAGTAAACAAGATTTTTTTTTATTATTAATTTTAAACTACACTTGCTCAAAGTGGCTATGTACTCACCTGCAGTTTTTTCTATGACAGATTTGTTGAAGCTCTTTATTCTGGATGGCCAGGTTACAAACATTAATTCTATTTCAAGAAAAAAACATTTTATTTTTTTAAATCACCAGCGAGCACGGTATACAATATGTCTTCCAATACTGTACTTCAGAGTATTAACCAAAATTTGGAAGTGTGTAGTTAAAATTTTCAATATAAGGTACTGTACTGTACAGTATTACCCCGCTTAACGCGCTTTCACTTAACGCGTTTTCGCATATACACGGTGCCTTGCCAAAGCTGAACTTTCACTTAACGCGGATTTTTCCACAGCAACGCGGTGAGTGTCCGGCTCGAGAGCTATTTTTAGATTCGAGCTATTTTTAGATTCGCACCACCCCCCACCCGCCACCCTGCCTGACTGCCTGTTTTAGCTCATAAAATTCATACAAATTACCCAGCCAGAATATAGTTTACATTGCTGGAATTCTTATAATTTGGTGATCATTTTGAATATAAACAACATATTTTTTGCATTAAACATACAATTTTTAGATAAAATGTTTAATCTGAGTAAGTATGTTATCTTTTGTGAAAAATATATGACATTTATATTCAAAATATTCCTGGTCTTACAAGGAATCCAGCAATGTCAATTATATTTTCCTAACTTTAGTTTGAGGTATTATTTATTAAAATTTAGTGGTTATCCCACACATCTCCTTGGGACGGTTGGTGGGGGGTGGGGGGGAGGGAGGGACCAACCGACCGACCATCTGTTACCCGGTGAAGAATTATTTTTTTTTAACTGAAGATATTTGTTTTAGCTCATAAAATTCATACAAATTACCCGGTCAGAATATAATTTACATTGCTGGTATTCTTATAATTTGGTGATCATTTTGAATATAAACAACATATTTTTTGCATTAAACATACAATTTTTAGATAAAATGTTTAATCTGAGTAAGTATGTTATCTTTTGTCCAAAATATATGACATTTATATTCAAAATATTCCTGGTCTTACAAGGAATCCAGCAATGTCAATTATATTATCCTAACTTTAATCTGAGGTATTATTTAATACTAAATGTTAAAAACTCTTGAATGGAGGATTGGTGGGGGGTGGAGGGAGGGTTGGGACTGACCGAGCGGTTGGAAGAGGGGAGGAGGCAAGGTGGGGTACTTTGATTGACAGATAGTGTTGAAGAATATTTTTTTTTTTTATTAACTGTAGATATTTGTTTTAGCTCATAAAATTCATACAAATTATCCGGCCAGAATATAATTTACATTGCTGGAATTCTTATAATTTGGTGATCATTTTGAATATAAACAACATATTTTTTGCATTAAACATACAATTTTTAGATAAAATGTTTAATCTGAGTAAGTATGTTATCTTTTGTGAAAAATATATGACATTTATATTCAAAATATTCCTGGTCTTACAAGGAATCCAGCAATGTCAATTATATTTTCCTAACTTTAGTTTGAGGTTATCCCACACATCTCCTTGGGACGGTTGGTGGGTGTGGAGGGGGGGAGGGAGGGACTGACTGACCATCTGTTAGCTGGCTGTGTACTGTAGTGTGAGAGGGGGAGGGAGTTGAGTCCATTATTTGAATGGACATTAACTTGGCGACTGTATTTCTCTTAAGTATTAATTGTGTGCATGTACCATCATAAAATTAAGATGTTATTTTACTACAACATAGTTATTTGTCGTCAAAAGTGGAGTTTGGGGGTGGGCTGGGTTCTATTGAATTAATCATATGTTCTGTTATTCATTATGCGTTTTCACTTAACGCGGGACCCTCTGGGTTCAATTGACGGCGTTAAGTGGGGTACAACTGTATTACAATAGTGTACTCTTAAAGTGATATACCCGTTAGCCAGAATTATTGGTGCAGATCTCTTTTGAGAATGAGAGATTTCTGGATAATTATACCTGTACTACTTTCTCAAACCCTGAAAAAATCTCATATCCCCGGATTATTTTTTTAGGTACAATACTGGGGAAAGTTTTCCATGAATCTAAACTAAAAATCTTGCACGGACAGACACAGAACTGTATTTATTTATGTAAACACCACTATACATCTTCAATAGAACGGGTATTGTAAATAAACAAAATAAAATACTGTATACCTGTACAGTACTACGTACAATATACACTATAAATAAATAAAATAAAATATTGTAATCACTATACACAGTCCCCGAGTTACAACCCCGTCAACATACGATCATCCGCACTTCTTAACGGGATCCCCATTCATTACTGCAATTTGTGATTAAAATCCCCTATTTTTATTTTATTATTTTCATTATTCTATACAGCTGCTTCGCGACTTACGACAGGGTTAGGGACCCAAATCCAGGTCATAAGTCAAATTGGTTGTAAGTGAAAATGCTTAAATAATACATAGAAAATCTAAAATGGGTGTCTCTTTTTTCTTCTCAGCACCACAAAACTCACTTTTAAGCTTGCCAGCCATTTTTAAGTGAATTACAAACAAAAATTTTGTCAGTACACAGTGCAATCACTAACGTCAGAACTCAATCGTAATTTGATCAAATTTTGGTATTACAGAGTTAAGTATCGGTGATGCGTGAAAGTCGGGAAGTAGCTGTTGTAGTGGGCGTCTCCCTACAACTCGTATCCGCATTCCAATGCGACAGTATCCTAGCAACCAAACAGCGGCAGGGGGGCGTCACCAGATGCCACAGTATCCTAGCAACCAGCCACCTGCTCGTCTTCCTAGTAGAGTCAAGAAACCGGCGAAGTTCCCCGGTTTACTTCCGGCTGCTGTGTATAAGCTCGGTCTCTCCATTGAGATTCATTCTGGCCTCGGTTCCTGAACAGCAAACACCTCCTCCTCCGCCGCTGCCTGGCGGCCCTCTCCTCCGCCTGCCTGGTGGTCCTCGCTCCTGCGGCGAGCATGACAACCCCCAGCTGTCCCTTTCTCTGGCGTCCTCCCAAAGCTCTCTTATTCTACCTCTCGCTCCTGAACACGCAACCTCCTCCAGCAAGCTCCTCGCTGTCCAGCTCCATTCAACCTGGAGGCCAGCAACAGGCAACATCTCTAACGAGCTCACATCTACCTCCTTCAGCACGCTACTCACCGAACATGTCTACTAAGCAGCTCCTCACCACACGGCATCTCCAGCACCAAACTGTCTTTCATATAATTTATATTATATAAGAAAACCACCACCTAGAGTTTCCATCCATCCATCCATCCAGAGTGCTAGACAACATAATATCTCGAAACCCTACAAATGGTGACCCCCGGAAAAAAGCACTCACACAGGATGGAGGACGGACGGGTCTCTCTACCGACCCCAGCACCGCTCCTGCCTCAGACGCCGACCCCAGCCCAGCAGTAACCCCTGCCGCCCCTGACGCAGCCTCTGTTCCTGAGTGCGGACCCACACACCCCTCTTTTCTCCCTCAGGTACTCCCTGCTAATGTCCTGCACCCCTGCTGTAGCCAGCTGCTGTCACGAGTCCTCATCCTTCTGCTGACCGTGCCCTTGCTCCTGACCCAGGCCCACACACACCCCAGCAGGATCACTGGGTGAGGGCAACATTCATCGCCACACAACTTTTTTCTCCTCCAACCACAGATAGTGTGTATGTAGACAGTTGTATCCAGCGACTCGCCCATCCACGCCATCGCCGTTGTCTCATGAGGCATGCACTGCCTGGCAGACAACAAGTCTCCTACACCGCCTGGAGGAAGGGGAGTATAGAGGACGCCTTACAACTGGCGATCCGCATTCCAATGCGACAGTATCCTAGCAACCAAACGAGCGCCCAGGGGGCGTCACCAGATGCCACAGTATCCAGCAACCAGCCACCTGCTACGCTTCCTAGCAACGGAGTCAAGAAACCGATTACTTCCGCTGCGATGATATGCTCTGTCTTCCATTGAGATTCATCGCCTGGCCTGAACACGCACACTCTCGCTGCCCTCCGCCTGCCTGGCGGTCCTCGCTCCCGCCGGCGAGCATGGCGACCCACCAGCTGTCCTTCTCTGAGCGTCCTCACCAACCAGCTCTCTTATTCTACTCTACGTTCCTGAACACACAACACCTCCTCCAAGCAAGCTCCTCGCTATCCAGCTCTCATTCAACCTGGAGGCCAGCAACAGGCAACATCTTCTCTAACGAAGCTCCTGCACATCTACCTCCTTCAGCACGCTACTCACCGAACGTGTCTACTGAGCAGCTCCTCACCACACGGCATCTCCAGCATCAGACTGTCTACCATATAACTATATTATATAAGAAAACCACCACCTTAGAGTTTCCATCCATCCATCCTGAGTGCTAGACAACATAATATCACGAAACCCTACACTGTACAGTACAGGTACTTTTTTTTTAATACAGTTACCTCTCTTCTGTACTGTGCTATAGGTTGTTCTAATGGACTTTGATGTTCACCTGCCAAGAAGAACTTTGGTTAGTCTAATTTGACTCCCTTCTTTTCCTTGCAAAATTTTATTTTTGAATGTATATACCGTACAGTACTGTATTTACACACGACAAATATCAGTACAATATTTCAAACTATACACTGTATGAAAGAAGGGCAGGTTGGGTCTCAAATTTATAAATTGTTATGTGCATAAATGTTTTATGTATTAGTTTAAAAGGGCAGCTATCCTTTGAAAACAATATTATAACAGTACAGTAATTGTTGCTGCAGTGTTGTATATGAAATGTATGCACAGATCTTTTAAGAACTCTGCTCATTACAGTACCTTCATTGCCTTGCTATATGTTGTACCAATATACGCCATTTCACATGCAGTATACTGTACGTTGCTAACAAATATGAAGAAATTTTCATTATACAGTATGTCAATTGTTTAACATAAATGTCATCTGCATCATCCACTGTTTTAATTTAAGTGCGTGTACCCGAATGACATATAGTGTTAAAGGCACATATAATTTTAAAATAACTATAAGTAATATAAGTGCCCCACCAGTATTAATTTTCTACCAAGCCAAAATACGTCAAGTCACGTCTCACTCGACAGCATTAAGGCCCGTCCACACGATCGAGCAGTGCCCGGCGGGCACGCGCTAAATGCCCGTTATCGGGCAAAATTGGCGGGCAAACCAGCGTAGTGCCCATGCCCGTCGTTGAGCGAAATCATGGTCCGCCTGCCTGGTGGTTTGCTGCCTGATATGGACCAACGACTCTGCCAGACAAACGAGTTGACCCTGGGACCCCTTCACAAATATTAATATGTTTTAATATCATTTTCATTATTAATAATCGATAAAACTGGAAAACCGACATTCCTATAATATTGTCATTAATATTCAACATTACACAAGCCTGCAACACAAGACACATTATTATTGGAACCTCACGTGACTGTCAGAAACAGCTGATCACTACTCCACCGCTGACCTCGGGGGGTCAGGGTCCTCAAGTCGGTGAGGTATGAACAGAGATACTGACAGAACGTATGCTAACACTTTGTAAAACCTGAGTTAAGTACTGCAAATGTGATACGTATATGTTCCCAGATGTCCAGTGTATAACCAAATAAGCTTATGCAATGTACGTTATTGGCGTGACAATAAACGGGAGATCGTGTAATGAGGACAAACTTTGTTTCGATATCCTCGTTCTATACTGAAGTGACGTATAGGTGCACCCAGTTGAAAGATATATGAGCGTTGCCTCTAGACAAGCCTCTGCATATATACTGTACTCTCCCTCATATACAGTAGGTATCCTGTTTTTTTATATATGGTTCCACTTTCGCTCGAAGTTTGTATTTTTGTGTTGGGGTCCATTCTCATGTAATTGGTGAAGTCTTGCTTGTGTCCATCTTGCAGTTCACGTAAAATCGTGGCATGACTTCCCAATACTTTTCTTCGACCTAACCACTCTTTGCACCATTCCCTTTTCTGCATTTGGTTCTTCTTTTTGCACATAGAAGCAATTATTATAGTACACAACGCTATACTCTTTGCTTTAACTGTCCGGCGAGTATTCCTGCGACACACCATGGTGATTGTACCGCACCCACCACTGCCGACCACCTACTAGCTACAGGCGCCCGACTATGACTGCCGCCAACCACCCCCGTGTGTTCAACAACACACAGGCTTTGCCCGGTAAACGGGCAAAGCCCGCCGGGCACTGCTTGATCGTGCCATTGTTATGTGATTCGCAACAGTTATTTCAGTGTGCTAGTACAGGTAGTCCCCGACTTACGACTAACAACTTACGTCAATCCGCACTTACGACCTGCTCTGACCGTACGACCATTCGCACACTGAACATTGCCCATTAAAGTACTTGTAAAGGAGAGTGAAACAACAATGTGGGGAAGAGAGATTACCGACTTGAGGAGGAGAGTTAATAAAACAAAACCACCCCAGATATGAGACCAGTACTCCAAATTAGGATGAATGAATCCCTTACAAACCTGAAGCAACTGCTCAGGAGTGAAGTAGTTATGGCATCTGTACTACATCCCCAGCTTTAGCTATGTTGTAAATGTGTAGCTTCCATGACATTACAGGAAATACAGAGACCTGGCATATCTATTTTAATATTTGAAAAAAATGGTTGTATCCTGAAATGTGATTGGTTGGAGATCTTCTATTTTGGAAAGAGTAATTTTAAAATACAGTAGACCCTTGCTATTCGCGGGTCTGCGATTCGTGATTCTGGCGATTCACGGCAAGCAGATGGTGGCTTGCTTGCGAGCCTTTACCAGGAGCACGAGTCACCCCACGCAGCATCTCATGTTGTATTCTCGAAACTTTAGTGTTTGTGTGAAATGGCCCCTAAAAGACTACCTAGTGATGCTAGTGGAGTAAAAGGTAGAAGTCAGTGTTGACCCTAACAAATAAAGTTGAATTATTAGATAAATTAAAAAAGGGGATGAGTGCTGCTGCAGCTGGTCACTTGTTTGGTATAGTTATACAGTAGTGCACTAAGGTAGTATAAGTTGCTATTCGCAGTTTTTGTGCCTATTCACGCCATTCCTTGGAACCTAACCCGCGCAAATAACAAGGTTTACTGTACTGTGTTTTCTTACTATTTAATTTGACCAAATTTCCACCTCCCCATTTGGAGATGCTGCACAGATTTGCATTGATAGATGAAATTATATCCGCTCTAGAAACAGATCAAGTTTTAAGAGTTTGAGGAAGAGAAAAACGAGAAGGGTGAAGAGCAGAATCATCAGCATAAGAATGGCTAGAATTAGTAGTAGTGTGAAGTAAATCATTGATATAAAGAAGGAAGAGATTAAGAGAGTAGGTGAACAAACAGAATCCAGTGGAACACACTATTGGTAGAGAAAGAGCGAGAGATTGAACCCTCAATAACAACTCCCGTTGAGAGAAACCACAAGGAGGATGTTTAGAAACCAAAGACTTGTGCCATACCCTGTCAAATGCTTTGAAGATGTCGAGGGTCATGACAAAGTTTTCCCCATAATCCCTAAGAGAGGATGACCAAAGATAGGTGCAGTAGAAAAGATCAATAGATCTTGCCTGGTGGAAATCATACTAGTGACCTGATAAAAGAGATAGGCATTCAAGGTGACGTAAAAAATGAGAGTTTAAGATAGTTTTGAAAATCTAAGAGGGATGAAGTTAGGGCAATGGGGCGATAGTTAAGAGGAATTAGAATGGTCACCATTCTTTGGGATGGGCAGAACTTTGGCATGCTTCCCAGAAAAAGGAAAAGTTTGGGTTTTGAGGCAAAGGAGAAAGAGGAGCCTGATCCATGAGACTTACTCACAAACAGATTGGATAACACACTAGCAACCCTATGATTGGATATTATGGGAAAAAGCATAGGTTCAGTAGGAAGGGTAGACTTGGAATCATTCAAGATGGAATTAGAGAAAAATAAGGTGCCAAAGAGATTAGCTTTATCAAAGGGAGTGTTGACAATCGAGTTATCAGGTTGGAAAAGAGTGAGTGCGGAAGTTAGTACAGATGTTTTTGGTTAGGACCAGAAAGATTTACTAGAAGAGTTAGTCAGGTCAGCAGTTTTTTAATCCTGCTTGCCCCTACAACGATTTCTAAAAGTAAAGAGAAACGAGTAACAGGAGAGTTTCATAGCTCAATATGCCCCATCTCTTACCCTACACGCAAGAGAACAGGAGCAATCAAACCATGATTGTAAAGTGAAAATTTTGTATATGGGATAAATACACTCAAACCACACGGTATAATCCCAGCAATGCTGTCAGCCACGACCCATTTATAACAAAAGTATGCAATCCCACCATAATTCCCATATTACAGTACAGTACTGTATTTAACTTCATTTGATGTGGGTTAATAAAAAATTTTGTAAAATAAAATAAATTTTCCGATAAGAAAAAAATCCCTCATTCACCCCCAGAGGAGCCATGAGTTGTATTAAATTCCTGGTGGTTTGTTTACATCATAGGCAGCCAGCCCCGATGTAATGGTGTCCACCAGATGATTATGAGAATGGAAGCTCTTTTTGTAACATAGAACTACTTTTGTACAATATGTATTACTGTATTTTATTATGTATGATATTTAGTTTTTATTATAGCAGTTTTGGGACATTTTATGTCCATTTAAATCAATTAAACTATAATTCCTAATGTCTTCTGATACCTAATCCGCAAATTATCTAGACGCCACTGTACCAAATTTTCCTCTAGTGTTCTTTGTTTATCTCATTCACAATGGGGTGTTTAGTACCTGTACATGGTGTTCCTGAAATAATTTTTCAAAATCTTTAGGAGTCAAGTATCCAGTGACTGTTCAAAACAAATACGTACAGTACATGGGGGCCCCCCAAATTCGCGGTCCTCTATTATTCGCGGATGACACTTTGGATGTACCATAAGAATGTCTGTGGGTAGTTTTAAAGTTGCCGGCATTTTCACAGCTGGGGCAGGGAGCCATTCATTCTAGAGACAGTAATTTCCTTTATCTGTATTGTAAATGTGTGTGTGTGTCTGTCTACACACACACAAAATACAATCAAACATATTTATTAAAAATGTGAGTTTATCCTCAAGTCCGTGCTTTATTAATAAAGCACGGACTTGAGGGTAGACTGTCATATTTTTAATATATTTGTTTCTGATTATTTGTGAGAGTATTTCCCATTATTATTTACTTGTATGCATTTTGTGTGTGAACACACACATTTTTACAATACAGGTAAAAAATAATTGTCCTAAGGGAAAACACATACAGAGAATATACATTTGCTTGTACACAGTTAAAATGTAACACCCCCACCCCCCCCCCCATCAGCAAATGTTATTCACGGATTTGCGGCCATTTTGAGAACCTTAACCCGGAATTTGAGGACCCCCTGTACAATTGCTTTACCATAAAGAATAAAAATAATCGGGATTCTAGTCCTGGATTACCTGGAGCTTCTTGGTAGTTTTTTTTTTTTTTTACGGGGATATGCCCACCCGGGCACAGGTCACTGGCCCACATCAGGGCCTGGCGGGCGAAAATGTATAATAATTCATAGTAAATAAAATTTATAATAATAATACTGTAGTATTAATAAAAAATAATAATAATAATAAAGAACCATAAAGAAATAAAAAAAAATAAAAAAAGATCAAAAGTGAGAATACAGTATACGTAAGTATGTTGTGTTGTCATTAGTAAGAGAAACAATTGAGACCCTGCAATTGTGTGTAAATGAGGCAGAAAGTCAGATCAGCAACCTGGGACTTGGTCACAATTTTTGTGATGCCATATGGCAGCAGGGTCTACCATTACACAACACATTATACTTCCAATATCTTCCCAGGTGGTAGTACCTCCCTGTTTGGTAGTTGCCTACTACCTAACTAATATGACTCACCATAACCTATATTTGGAATGGTGGTTAGGTTCTGACCTATGAGAACTGGGGCCCATCTGTCCTGCAGCAGCATTTCTTTATTTGTCACTCAAGCTAGAAAAATTTATTACAGTATCGAAAAACATGGTTAACATCACTAAGATCTCCTCCATTACTCTATGAAAACAAAAACAGCCTGATGTGTTTGGACAGATTCTAGTTAAATAACCGTTCTGGGGAAAACACAGCAATGATGGTCTCCAGAAGATAGGATTACATCAATGTAGTTTTCAGCATCTATACGGATCACTAGTACACTACTGTAAGAGTTAAATACTTTATTTCACGTCCTTGAATAAGTTTAAATATTTCAAAATGTAATAATTACAACATCAGTTAACAATATATTCCTAACACTACTGTATTGGTTTAGGACTTACAATCAGAGTACAATCATTCCACACAAACTCAATTCACAATATCTCAGAAAATATCTGAACTCTAATATCCAATAATATCGATTAACTGAGACACTAACTTGTCTTCAAAACTTAGCACATGCAAACTGAGCTGCCTTTGTCACTGTTGTAAGATTCAGGACACTAAGCTTGTGACCCATTATAACTTCCCATGTGGTCATGTCTTCATATCCTGGAGGAAGACTAGGATGCATCCATCATAAATGCAATAATTCAAACTGCCATCCATAACATGTGTATTAGTTTTACATTAGAAATTATCAAATTTAAGATGAAAAAAATCATAGCTGCTAATTTTAGACAGATTAACATCTCTTGAACATTTAGATAAGGTGTGCAGTGTAGCAGTTTTCATACCAACCACTCCAATTATTTTAGAGGTCTAATATAGGTTTTTAGACCTAATTTAAACAAAAACCAACTAAATGCTAGAAACTATCTAATAGACAAATTTACATATTTAAAAAATTATTCCCATCTTCAATAAAAAATAAGCAAAAATATTTAGCTGGATATATGACAAATTCATGGAAGATCTTGGAATAAATTCACTAGTGCAAAACTTTATACAGGTTGTACCTTTCTAGTCCGGCATTCTGTGGTCCGGAAACTCCCGTGGTCTGGAACGATTTTAGTTTGCCCATGGAGAAAATTAATTTTGAGTCTGGTACTTTCGATGTTTGGCAAAATTTTGCCTTATTTACCCTACTATTTTGGCGAATTACTACCGGTAATAAAGCAACATCCTAATAAACCAACGAGAATAACACATAAAATTAAATAAAAACTAAAAACAACACAGACAAATTCTTATGTTCTACAACTTCAGATAGAGTTGAGCATACGTCATTATAGTAAAAACACACACAACAACATTGGCTGTCCTTATGTTTTCAACTTTACCACCACTGGTGGGTAGAATTTTTTTTTAAATTCAGAAACATTAATTAAAATATATATGAACAGTAAATAAGTGTTGCTTTCATATTCTTATGTAGAGTAATGACGATATGTTTTCACATGTGCACACTTACATACTTGAGCTCACTTTTTCCTTTACCATTAATGGTTAGCTACTTATATTGTTCCATTTATTAACATTAAATAACATTACTTAAAACAACCATATTAATTTTTTACATTAATTTTACAACAGCTACAACCAGGGTCTTATTTCCTTCAGTTTTATATGTAGATCCAGTCAGTCACTGGTTTTGTAATCAACAAAAACAATCCCGTCTCGTTTCCTCGTGTGTTTTAATATTATACAAATTATTAATGAATTGTATTGTTCATTTTGCACACATAAAAATTAATTAAATAAAAGACATTCAGTAATAAACAATAATGAATCTTTTGTACATAAGAGAAATGACACTGTTTACACGATTTGTGCACGTCTGAACATTGGCGGGCCGCTCGAACCCGTCAAAATTCAAGTTTCCGCCATCAAAATTTTAAATTGCGTAGTGTTTTTTTTTGGTGTCCAAATAAAAAACATTGAATTAAAAACTCCCAAAATTTGAGAACCTACTGGACATCATTTAACCCTTCAATATATCTTCAAAGAGACCATGAAGCAGTGAAAGTGGTGCTAGTGCTTCCAAGCATAAGCACAAGTCACTATCTATCCAGGAAAAGGGTGAATTTCCATGGTTCGGAAATTTCCATGGCCCGGCACCGGTCAGGTCCCGAGGTTGCCGGACTAGAGAGGTACAACCTGTACTGTCATTCCAGAAAACCTCCAATAAACCTAATTTTAAAGTAGAAAACCATAATTAACAGATACCCTGTATTGATAAAAGCAAAATTCTAACAGGCCTATAACTGCCAAATATCTTTATGGTTTTCCTCTACAGTGAGTATACGAGATGATGCAAAGTACAGGCAGTCCTCACTGTTCGTCGCCCCAGTGTTCGTCTTTTCATTAATTCACCCATTGAAAATCAAAAGTGGTAATTACATTTAAAAAACTCAATTCTCTGCTTACCACTGTGATAGAAATACCAAAGCACCAAGGAATACTTATCTATGCAGTTCATGAAAAAGCCTTGACTGTGGCCATTCAAGAAATTCAAGTACTATAGTGAGAAAACACCCAACTCTCAGGAAATTTACATACCCATTCAAGAATTTCATATGCCTTTTTCCATATGATGTAGTGCAAAAATTGGACTTATAACTGCGTAGGCTTTGAGTATGATTTAAGTTCATACTCGTCAGACACTAGACAGTGGCACACTCTGCTAGACCAGACATTGTGAATATCTTGTGACAGGGTAAGTGGCCAGGACCCTGAGAGTTAAGAGGAAGCTGGTTGAAAATAATAAAATAGACCCTAAATTTCTTAACATATATGAGAACAAAATGAAGATATACTGTAAGCCCTCTTTTGGACAGACTTGACCATGTTATAGCAGATGAGAAAGAAACTGCAAATACCCTCAATGGATATAGTAGTGTACTTTACATCAAAGTTCACACAAATGTATAAATCAGGAGTGGAATAGAATTAGCAGGTTTGCCAATTACAGATGAAATCAATAAGTGGCAGTTAGCCACTTTATAGAAACTAAAAACCCCAAGAGTGAATGCAGTACAGTCCACAGGAGTAAGAGATAGCAAATAAGATTTACTAAGACTACATATCAGAAAATCTCTAGGTAAACGGAAAGTCACAAGGGACTGAAAATCATTCCATATCACCTTGATATTCCTTAAGGTTAATATGAATGCTGCCAAAAAAAAAAAACCCACAAATTGACCAATCTAACCTTACTTATCTGCAAGCTCTTCAAGAGAGTTTTGAGAGGTACTATCATTCATCACTTGAAAGAGCACGAACTAACTGTGGCATCACAGCATGGAGACTAAGTATTATTTTAAAAATCTGATTATACAGTATCCCTAGAAAAGGTGACAGACTACATGTACTTGAGTTTTCCGTGAAATGTACACAGATTTCTCAACATTTATCGAAGTCCCACATGCAAGGGTACTGTACTTCTGAAAATTCCAAGCTCTTAGGATCACAGGTAATAAACTGGAATGCATTAAACAATGGCTAAGTGGGTCTAAATTGTATAGAATTAGACTGGAAAAAGGCTATTAGAAAAAAAAAAAACTTTGGGATGAGATACATTTCACTTAGTGGAAAAAAAAGAGGAAAATTCACAAGTGGCTGAGGCATTTCTCTCAGGTCCCAGTTCTCCAACAGACTAGTGAGTAAAAGGGAAATATTCTGACTTGTCAGGTACATCATATACAGACAAAGTGTCTTCACATTCAAGGTGTGATCAAATGTTGGCCAGTGTAAAGTAGCTTCTTCCACTCATTGGATGACAGGAGAAACTAACCAGAGCTTATTAAAAAAAACAAAAACAAAAACACAGATGCATACATTATACCAGTGGCTCTGCCACTGTTAAAAAATCAGGGAGTTGGCTTGGAAAATGTGAGAAAATGAAGTTAACAAAGAATAAAAGGCTGAAGCATATAGTATTTCTTTTTAATATTTATATCATAGAAATTCAGATTTGTCAACTATGTGAACACAACTGGCGTTATGCCAGTCACATATTATTTGCCTGTCAGCACTAACTTAAAAAAAAAGAGTATAATTTAATGCAAAAATAAAGAAAAAGATGCATTCATGGAATCAACAAAAAATTAGACATGGTGATGTGTGCCTCCACCAATATAGAACAAAGGCTATTACTGCTAAATAACCATGGTAATGCTGATTATCTAGATATTCATGAAATGAAACTTAATACTGAATTTAATGTTCCAAGTTACTGAACAGAAACAACATTTCATATTACGTACCAGTAATCAACAAGGGTAGCACTAGATGCACCCAAAATTCTTTGGCTGAAGTATGTATATAAACAACATTGCTAAGTTAAAAACAGTAACATGTAAATCAAGAATTTAAAAAATTATGAAAAATATGCAGTGATAATAAATATAGTACAAGATAGAATATATTAGAAATACTGAAAAAGACTGAACCTAAAAGTTAGTGATGAGGATGACATGAAGTAGGATATTACATTAAAAAAAATTACATTATCTTCCAAAACCTGTGAGGTGGCAGCCCAAAGTGTAAAGGGTTAGCTTAGTCCAATCCACCAATTTGGCTGGTGACCAGCTCAGTGCAAAGCATGCGGAATAATGCCAGCCAACCTTGCCTGGCATGAGACTGAATCCATTTCTTGTGGGCCAAGAAATCCAGAACACTAGTGACCAACCCATAGAGCACCTATTATATCCATGTAAATACAGTATCATAAACTATGGATACCACCCCATTTCACAAATTAATTATTCAAGAGCCAGAAAAATACCTCACTGAATATTTTGACAGTGAAGCACAGTATTATGTAAGAGATTCTTTATTTCAGGAACAATGGTGGCATTGTAGAGACCAGCTTAAACCTAAACAATATAAAAAACTAACATGATATTCTGGGTTAATAATCTTTTACATAGGCCTGGTTTCTTTCCAGTGGTACAAAGTATTCAAATGGTCAATCAGAAATGCTAATCTTTTTTTTTTCTTATAAAGTTTATGACCTTAGATGTTGATAAAGCAGTTAATCTAGAATTACAAAGCAAAGTTGTATGTATGTATATATATATTGGTTCCAGATAAACTGCAAATCTATTTCACAAAAGTTATATACATCTCACTGGGAAAGGTCTTGCAACAGGGAGTCTCTTGGCAACGTAATAAAACAAAAGGGGAGGAGGGACTTACGGGTTGGGGAGAAGATGCAAGAGGAGGCATTGGGTTTCAAGGGGCATAAGATAAGTGGAAAGGGGAGGGGAGGAGGAGGACACAGGTTCCATCTTGAAGATGGTGCAATGCTAGATATATTTAAATCAAATGGTTGCAAAAACTGATATACATAAATTTTCCATGATGGCAAAGTGAAATAGTGCATTTTTAACCAATACTTCCCACCATACAGGCCTCTTGTGTGAACACAGAACATCCAAGCACATTAGTCTCGTTTAACAAAGATCTTCAAGATAGTCTGCTGTGTTATTGTCCAACACATACAAATTTGTTCAGTGAATATTATCTCACTGTGTGGTGCCAATACAACTAATGTCTCAGGTATGAAAATCTTTTAGCCAGGTTTGGGCACTGTTGACAACAACACAAAAGAAACACTGAGATAAGATAAACCCCATGAAGATGCCATAAATATCCAGTAATAACTAACAAACTATGACACGAATGTTAACGTATCATCTGTAAAGGAGTTTCTGTTGTAAAGGTCATCGAAACTGAGGTGAGGGTAAAACATCCTAAACGTAATACAAGTCATACAAAACTTGTATGATTATGCAGCTGCTAAATAGAATTACTTACCTGCCATGTATTATATCTCCTCGGTAATATGACAATCTAATTGCTATGAAAATTTATTTTCTTGTACTATCCTCACATGCTTCAGCACAGTCTCTTATGCCTCTTGAGAATCAAACTGACCACTCAAGAATATTTAACTGCACCAAAGTTCAGTCCTTATCTGAAGAACATTCTTTGAACAGAAACCATAATATTTTGCTGGCACTCACTTAATTACAATCTAAAACAAATTATTTAAAAATTTATTTTGAAAGTTCTGGTCCAATTTGAAGGATCACGTGGCATGAAATGACAGAGTACAAAGTTTGTTGTAATACACTGCCTGTAACTGTAATAAAAAATATAGTTTATAAGTCTGTGACATAAATAAATCCTAGTGCACAGTATATTATATTCTTATTCATTACCAGCATCATTGTTAACTTCCTCCTCCTCTTCATCCATATCCTCCTTCATATTTTCATCTTCATCATTAGTCCTTTCTTCTTCCTTGGCCTGAGGATAAAAAAATTATATATACAGTATATATATATATATACACCTAGACCCCGACTTACGACGGGGTTAGGGACTCAAATCCAGGTCGTAAGTCCAACATGGTCGTAAGTCCGACATAGATGAAAAAAAAAAAAAAAAAAAAAAAAATTTTTTTTTAATAAAAAATCTACAATGAAATACAGTACAGTAAAAGTAATGAATAATGATGAATGGATACAGTACAGTGAAAGTAATTAATAATAAGGAATGGATACAGTGTGACTGAGCACTTAACCATTAATGTAGTCAGCTGAATGCACATGGGGCCCCCATAATTTTCTAATTATACATGGAAACTACATTAACTGGAAACGTTTCGGTATAGAAAATGCGTGTGTCATTTAAAATTTTTTTTCTTTTTTTTTAATCTATATCTCAGGCGGTCGTAAGTCCACGTAGTCGTAAGTCGGGGTCTAGGTGTATATATATATATATATATATATATATATATATATATATATATATATATATATATATATATATATATATATATATATATATATATATATATATATATATATATATATATATATATATACATATATATATACAGTCAACCCTCACTTTACGCGGTCCCACATTCCGCGTTTCCACGTTTACGCGGTGCCCTGCCAGAACCCAGGATGCTCACATTCCGCGGTGGGTGTACCCCTTTACACGGGTGAAGTATAATTTTTTTTAATTTAGCTCATAAAATTCATACAAATTATCCGGCCAGAATATAATTTACATTGCTGGAATTCTTACAATTTGATGATCATTTTGAATATAAACATCATAGATTTTGCATTAGACATACAAATTTTAGATATAATGTTTACTCTTGAGTAAATATGTTATCTTTTGTGCAAAATATATGATATTTATATTCAAAATATTCCTGGTCTTACAAGGAATCCAGCAATGTCAATTATATTATCCTAACTTTAGTCTGATTTATTATTTATTACTAAAAAGGTAAACAGTCTGGTATTCCCACACATTTATCTAGTAGGGACGTTGGTGGGGGGTGGGAGGGAGGGACCGGCGACCGACCATCTGTTACCGTGTGAAGAATATTTTTTTTTTTATTAACTGAAGATTTTTATTTTAGCTCATAAAATTCATACAAATTACCCGGCCAGAATATAATTTACATTGCTGGAATTCTTACAATTTGATGATCATTTTGAATATAAACATCATATATTTTGCATTAGACATAAAATTTTTAGATAAAATGTTCACTCTGAGTAAGTATGTTATCTTTTGTGCAAAATATATGACGTTTATATTCAAAATATTCCTGGTCTTACAAGGAATCCAGCAATGTCAATTATATTATCCTAACTTTAATCTGAGGTATTATTTAATACAAAATGTTAAAATTTATTTTTTTCACCCAACCTTTCTCTTGAAGGGAGGATTGGTGGGGGGTGGGGGGGAGGGTTGGGACTGACCGCGCGGTTGGAAGAGGGGGGGAGGCAAGGTGGGGTACTTTGATTGACAGATAGTGTCGTGAAGAATATTTTTTTTTTTATTAACTGAAGATATTTGTTTTAGCTCATAAAATTCATACAAATTACCCGGCCAGAATATAATTTGCATTGCTGGAATTCTTACAATTTGGTGATCATTTTGAATATAAACATCATATATTTTGCATTAGACATACAAATTTTAGATGAAATGTTTAATCTGAGTAAATATGTTATCTTTTGTGAAAAATATATGACATTTATATTCAAAATATTCCTGGTCTTACAAGCAATCCAGCAATGTCAATTATATTATCCTAACTTTAGTTTGAGGTATTATTTATTACTATACCTGGTTTTCCCCCAAAAATTTCTCAGAGGGAAGAGCCAGCAGTGTAGTGTGAGAAGAGGGGGAGGGAGTCGTCCATTATTTGAATGGACATTAACTTGGCGACTGTATTTCTCTATTTCTCTTAAGTATTAATTGTGTGCATGTACCATCATAAAATTAAGATGTTATTTTTACTAGAACAAAGGTATTGTGTTGGAAAAAGTGGAGTTTGGGGGTCAGCTGGTCTCTATTTCATTTAATCCCATATATTATGTTATTCACTTTACGCGTTTCTCACTTTCCGCGGTACCCTGTGGGTTACATTAACCGCGTAAAGTGAGGGTTGACTGTATATATATATATATATATATATATATATATATATATATATATATATATATATATATATATATATATATATATATATATATATATATATATATATATATATATATATATATATATATATATATATAGATATATATATATCTATATAAATATATATATAATATATAAATATATATATAAATATATATATATATATAAATATATAAATATATATATATAAATATATAAATATATATATATATATAAATATATATATATATAAATATATATATATATAAATATATATAAATATAAATATATATATATATATATATATATATATATATATATATATATATATATATATATATATATATATATATATATATATATATATATTTTGATAAAATCACACGGGAAAATGGAAACAATGGAGTACCTTAGCTTTCGTCTTTATTCAAGACAACTTCAGTTGCCTCTGAAGATGTCTTGAATAAAGACGAAAGCTAAGGTACTCCGTTGTTTCCATTTTCCATATCACGTTTTTTGTTATTGGATTTACATGAAAAAAAAAATATATATATATATATGTATATATATGTGTGTACATACAGTGCACCGTATTTGCCGGCATGTAAGACGCACCCCTATTTTACAATATTGCATGTGCATGTAAATACAATATATACTGGAAGCAAGTAGGAAATCATACATAGTAACATTATACTAACCCAACTCTACTTCAGATCAGAGCAGCTGTGTGGCTTGTTTATATTTGGTCAAGAGAATTACCTACAAGATATGAAACTCGTATTTTTAGCTGTTATGTTTGGTGTTGTCGCGATCTGCCACCAGGGTGTAGCACCATCACTATTGTTTTGGCTGACTGGCAGCTGAACTTTCTGTTAACATTTCTTCAATCTTTCTCAGGGCATTTTTCATTTAGATAATAAACAAATGTTTCTTAAAGGTAATACAATCCTTAAATAATGTAAGACATGTATCTGGTGTGGGTTACGTATGCTGGGGAAGGACGTACAGTGAGATACTGTATATATATATATATATATATATATATATAATATATATATATATATATATATATATATATATATATATATATATATATATATATATATATATATATATATATATATATATATA
>NW_024729259.1:7929250-7966750 GCF_018991925.1 Homarus americanus
ATGTTCTACCTCACTCTGACTACACACAAGCTGCCCTTATTATAGAATGGATATAAATTCACTAGAGTCGGTGCAGCGAAGAATGACGAAAATGATTCTGGGACTTAGAAACCTTCTATATCACGATAGGTTAAAGAAACTAAACTTGGATTCCCTATAAAGACGAAGAGTGCGGGGGTATATGATAGAAGTATTTAAGTGGGTGAAAGGCATCAATAAAGGCGATATAGATAAAGTTCTTATAATATCCGAGCAGGATAGGACTCGGAGCAACGGATTCAAGTTGGATAAGTTTACGTTTAGGAGGGAGATAGGAAGAAACTGGTTCACAAATAGGGTGGTGGACGAGTGGAACAAGCTTAGCAACTTTATAGTAAGTGCAGGAACTCTGGAAAGTTTCAAAAGGAGGCTAGATAGATTCATGGATGATAGAGAGTGGTAGTAACTCTCGACAGGAGCTGCCATGCACAGGCCAACCGGCCTATTGCAGACTCCTTATTTTCTTATGTTCTTATGTTCTACCTCACTCTCATTGCACAGTCTTCCTCACCTCACCATATTCTACCTCACTCTTAGTGCACAGTCTTCCTCACTCTCACTTTTGTCTTCCTCACTCTCACCAAGTACGTCCTCACTCTCACTGCACAGTCTTCCTCACTCACCATGTTCTCTCTCTCACCCTCACAAAATATTATTCTCCTTCACTATGGCCATATATTTTCATCACCTACTGCATCACACACTCTCCTTAACTCGCACCATACACCCTCCCATACGTTACCATGCCATCTCACTCTCAGCATTCACTCACCATACACTCACTCACTATACTCTCACTTGCCATAGTATCCCTCGCCATACTCTCACTAGCCAGACTCTCACTCGCCATATATCACACACACACACACACACACACACACACACACACACACACACACACACACACACACACACACACACACACACACACACACACACACTCGAAGGAAAAGCACTAAAACACAGCAATACTGATTGTGGCTGGATCTGACTAAACCTGACCTGACCTCACGGCTTCACCTGACCTAACCTGAAGGATGGAGCACACCTGCATTGCCCCAACCTACTGTCCTGGCCACGTAGCCACACACCTGCCCAACCCCATCCAGCCCATACGAGCACGAACTGATTGCTACAAGAACAGCCCAGTCCCAACCACTGTAAAAATTATCATCACCTAATTATTATATATCATATTTGTATCACTTATGTTACTTGTACATCATTTGTAAATCAAGAGAACCATTCCCCGATTATGTAATTGTATATTTTCAGCCTTCCGGCTGCCCTGCTCTTTCAATAAACAGTAATTATTATTATTATTACACTTACTACTTACTTTGCTATCACTCGGAATCGAGTATGACGATCATCCAGCTATGATACAATGATATGGGTTATTAGGGATGTCACCTAGGTGAGTGAGTTTTGAGATGACTAAAGAGCCCGATACGGGACCGGCAAAGTCTTTCACATTCGTTGCACATGTGGAGGGCTCCATCTACTGTGGGAAGAGTGGCGGCAGCCTCTTTCCGACGTTCAGGTCGCGACGCTGTTCTCTGCACTTTTCCTATATCTGGCGAGCAGCAAAGATCATGTCAGTGGTGCCAAGTGATGGTCTAAAACCGCATTGAGATTCTGGGAGGAAGTTTTCCGCCTCGGGAAGAATTCTGTTTGGGAGGAATCGGGCTATAATCTTACAAGCTACGGAGAGAGGCATCTTTAAGAGCTTGGGGGGATTTCTTCCTTTTCCCATATATTCTCCAGGAGAGAGTGGAGACGGCTGGAAAGTAGAGGTCCTCCTGCTCTATACATCTCGGCTGGGACTCCACCAGGCACTGAGGCTCTGTTATTTTTCAACTGTTTGATGGCAGTAGCTACCTCATCCAGGGATGGAGGATAGCTGAGGTGGGTCAGCTCTGGATGCTGAAGGACCTGCTGGGTAGTCAGGACATCCACATCGGTGTTTCGGTTGAGCAATGAATGATAGTGTTCTTTCCAGCGTTTTGAAGGAGGCCTTCGTTGTCTTTAATTATGTGGTTACCGTCAGATGAGCGAAGGGGGGGGGGGGGCTGTGCCGCGAGTGACTGGCCCATAAAATGTTTTAGTGGAAATGAAAACTTCGCTCATCTATTGCTGATCTGCAAATTTTTGTGCTTCACATGCTTTATTTTTAAACCAGTCGTTCTTTAGGTTGCGAAGTTCCCGCTGGGCTGCCTCTTTCTTCTTGCGGAAGGTATCAGCTTTGGACCGACACTGAGGGTTGTTCTGCCAGTCAGTAAAAGCAGCACGTTATCATCGATGTGTCCTTTGATTGACTCGTCATTTTCATCAAACCAATCCTGGTTTATTCTTTTGAACTGGCCGAGGGTCTCTCTGCAAGTCTTTATCATAACAGTATTAAGAGTATCCCATTCTGCACTGGGATTCACGTTGTTTGCTATTGGGATGTTTATTAGCCCATGTTCGAGCTGCTCTCTGAAGGCATGTGCTACCGCTGGATCCTCCAGACGCTTACTATTAATAAGTGATCGTGGGCCCTTCGTGCCCGGTGGCGAGTCCTGTCGTACAGTTTACCGAGGCGTGAAAGTTCGAACGCTCGTGCTTAGCAAGCGCGCAACCGCCGTCCGGCTTACAGCGTACAGCGACATCGTTTTCCAGATGGTCGTGGTTGTTATAATCATGGTCGTGGTTGTTATAATCATGGTCGCAGTTGTTATAATCATGGTCGGGGTTGTTATAATCATAGTTGTGGTTGTTATAATCATGGTCGTGGTTGTTATAATCATGGTCGTGCTTGTTATAATCATGGTCGTGGTTGTGATCATAGTCGTGGTTATGATAACCATGGTCGTGGTTGTTATAATCATGGTCGTGGGTGTTATGATCATAGTCGTGGTTGTTATGAGCTTAGTCGTGGTTGTTATAATCATGGTCGTGGTTGTTATAATCATGGTCGTGGTTGTTGTAATCATGGTCGTGGTTGTTATAATCATGGTCGTGGTTATTATAATCATGGTCGGTTATTATAATCATGGTCTTGGTTGTTATAATCATGGTCGTGGTTGTTATAATCATGGTCATGGTTGTTATAATCATGGTCGTGGTTATAATCATGGTCGTGGTTGTTATGATCATGGTCTGGTAATCATGGTCGTGATTGTTATAATCATGGCTGTGGTTGTTATAATCATGGTCGTGGTTGTTATAATCATGGTCCTGGTTGTTATAATCATGGTCGTGGTTGTTATAATCATGGTCGTGGTTGTTATAATCATGGTCGTGGTTGTTATAATCATGGTCGTGGTTGTTATAATCATGGTCCTGGTTGTAATAATCATGGTCGTGATTGTTACAATAAGGGTCGTACCTAAGACTAACACAGGTAGAATAAACCCCACACCTAATCTTTAATCTCAATAAATGCAGATTAACCTAACCTAATCAACAGGATTAGAGACCATTAGGACTGTACCACCAATACCGATACATTTCACACTGGATTAATAACAAATCATTTAATCACATTTCCAATAGCTAATGTTTTACGGATACTGTAAATATCTAGTATACTATAGGAAGGAATAGAATAAAGGTTAGAATAATTAGTTAAATAAATATTCGCCATAAGGAGAGGTTAAAATCATAAAAAAAAATATAATGAATCACCTAAGATCATTCCGAGATTAATTATATTATGAAGAGAAGTGACCTTTATTCTGGTTATATTAGTCACCATCTGCTTAGGTCATCATCTACGTTCGCCAGTTTTAGGCCCATCTCACTTGACTAACCGACCCCCGATGTTCTTTCCAAGCGAGGGTTTTAGTTTTCAATGCGTCTTATTATTTACGCTGGTGGATGTAAGACCAGCTACCCTCACTGACGCAGCTATGGTCAATTTGGTGTTATTCTTGTTTATAAATGCCTTCTAATCTGTCTCAAGTCTATCCGTCCTGTCTATTGCCATCCCAACTGTCTGTTCGTCTGCGTGGTGTTTGACTGTAAGCCCATCTGTACTCTTTGTGTCGTCAAATCTGTCTGTCTTATCCGTTGTTGGCGTGTGTCTGCCTGTTTGTCTAATGTGAACCAGTCAGTCAGCTGTCTGTCTGTCTGTCTGTCATGTTAGTTGGCATATTGTCTGTTTGTGCATGTATGAATCTGTCTATTTTTTGTCAACCTCCTGTCTGTTTCTCTGTCTATATTCACCCTGTGTCTATTGTAGTCATCTCTGTCTGTCTGTATGTATGTGTATGTCTTATATGTTGTCTTTGTCTTTCATAAGTCTGTCTATCTGCCTGTCTTTCTGTGTGTCCTTGAATCTGTTTGTATTATGTCTATGTCTTTTGTTTGTCCGCTTCTCTCTCTCTTTCTCTCCATTTTTATCCGTACTATTTCTATCTTTATTTATATATCTCTATGTCTGTCCATTCCACTACTCATCATATTAAGCACTTTTTCTTCCTAATTAAATAGGTGATATTTAACATGGTATTCTGGGAACCTTAAAAAACACATCCCTCCAATCGTACCTCCACCTCTCACTGATTCCTCTCTCCCATCTCCTTTCCTTGCTCGCCCCTTTAAGGATAATAATGATTCAGTCTCTCTTCTTCTCTTTCTCTTCTCCTTTTCTATCTTCTCCATGCATTCCTGTTATTATCTTTTTATCTCTTCTCCTTTTCCATGTACAGTCAGCCACAGGTATAAGTACACACTGTAGCTGTAAGGTCTGGTAACGTTGAAACTGCGCATCCAGACGCATGATGAAACTCAGCTCCCCCCTCACCTGTTATCTTTAACTTTTTTCTCTTTCCCCTTCTTTATTCTTCTATTTACTCATCTTCTTTCCTTTACTAATCCAAACAACATTAAAAAAAAGTAGGCTAAGAGAAAAAGTGGGGGAAGGAAGAGGGAGCCGTGCGATAACTGCAATCATGGGCTGACACCGTACAGCGAATGAGGGTGCGCCAAGTCAAGTCCGTAGACTTGCATCGTTTTCCATCGTAAATAAAATGGTTAATAAATGCCTTCCTAAAGAAACCATCGACATGGGACCAGGTTTGTTCCACTCTACGATTTTTTTGCAATTTTTCCACCAAGTTTGATGAAAAACGATTGTGGGACTCGAAGCGTCATGATGAGCTCGTAGATCCCAATAGCCATTTCAGTTAGCCTGTGTAGGATGCGTTGGCGGATGGCAAAGCCAACTCCATAAATGCGGTTTCTCTCCACAGCAGGCTTACTTTTCCAGGTGTAGCTAGACCCCCGTTCTGTGAGTTGGCCCTCATCTGGGAGCCGGGACTCACTGATGGCTGCTATGTCGATGTTATATACCTAGCCAGCTCTTTTGCCACAAGGGCAGTTCTTCTTTCAGGAGGCTCATTTGTGCCAGTATCAAGAAGGGTCATGACATTCCATGCAGCGACCATAAGAGGTTGTATGGTTTGATTTAGCTTGGATCTGTGATTTTGATTGTGTTTTCGACAGCATAAGGATGACCTTACTGGGTGCGGTTGCCCAGTGAGGTTGGGTTTTTAGGCAGACTATGTTTAGGGCATTTTTTTAGCTCCCTCCTCGTGTGGGGTGAGCAGAGTGGCTCCTCGTAAGGGCTGCTCAGTCGCACAGACAGGACCGATTTGCACTGCTGCCTAGATCCAGTGTATAAACGACTATCTTATCTGTGCCGCCGATGTGTAGAGTTGTGACTAGAGCCCGACAGTCATCTCTGCCTGTCCCCGTCGCCATAGGACTTTTAGGGGTATAAGGGGGGGGGGGTTGATGAAGCTGAGTGGTAATAATAATAATAATAATAATAATTAACGGTTTATTGAAAAAGTTCTGCAGCCCGAAGGCTGAAAATATACATTGGGCATAAATGACTTATTACATACATTGGTGGTTTAACAAAAGCCTTCATTAGAGAAAGGTAAAGGAACATACAGTGAACATACAGATTAATGTAGGTGTTGAACAGCAAAAACGTAGTGTAGTAACTCCCTCCCAGATGGTGTTAGGAGGGACCTCACGTGGTGTAGTAGTTCCCTCACAGATGGTGTTATGAGGGGCCTCACGTGGTGTAGTAATTCCCTCACAGATGGTGTTATGGGAATTCCCTCACAGATGGTGTTATGAGGGCCTCACGTGGTGTAGTAATTCCCTCACAGATGGTGTTATGAGGGGCCTCGTGTGTGTAATTCCCTCACAGATGGTGTTATGAGGGGCCTCACGTGGTGTAGTAATTCCCTCACAGATGGTGTTATGAGGGGCCTCACGTGGTGTAGTAATTCCTCACAGATGGTGTTATGAGGGGCCTCACGTGGTGTAGTAATTCCCTCACAGATGGTGTTGTGAGGGGCCTCACGTGGTGTAGTAACTCCTTCACATATGGTGTTATGAGGGGCCTCACGTGGTGTAGTAATTCCCTCACAGATGGTGTTATGAGGGGCCTCACGTGGTGTAGTAATTCCCTCAAAGATGGTGTTATATGAGTGAGGTGTGGTTCCAGGTCTTCCTATCGTAGACGGATTAGCACATCGCTGGTAGTTGGGTCGGGCCGTTATCACTGGGTACCTGGGACCTCACTGTGTGAAAGGTCAACTTGGGTACCACTGTTACTGTTGAGTTGTTCTCACTGACTTAAGCACTGTTCACCACTGTTCACCTCTGTTTAACACTGGTTCCATTTCTTTCCTAAATGAAATAGTAACTTCTGGCGTGAACTTGTTGATATTCCGGTGGGGAGGAGGGTTCAGGGGAGGGAGTTGGTATGGGCCAACATAACAGTTGACCTGGCTGCTCGAGAGGAGCGCCAGGTACGTCTTGACCCTTCGGTGGTCAAGGATGTAGTGGTATGATGAACTGGGTGATGGCTGTGCATAAGTTGATTTATGTGGTGAGGCAGGAGCGCAGGCTGCAACCACACATCTTGGCTCTCTCTTTTCCTGATCCAGTTGTGCAAGTGTTGCAATGACTGAGGAGAGGGAGAGTTGCAATAGACGGTAGATAGCCCAGTTTGTTGGGTTTCGCCTTAGTAGCCTGTCCATCAGGCATTGTCTTCGCCCGCCGGTGTAGTCGTTGGGTTTCCATGGTGGTCACCTCTTCCGCCTACACCGCCGTTGGGGTCTTGCTGGAGTTCTGTAAGCATGTCTGCCTGATGCGTGGCTCCACCGCACATTATTCGTTCGGGGTTTACTCCCGTAGCCTTGTACCTGCCAAGGTTAATCCGCAAGGCAGTGGGGTGGTGGTTGGTAGGCGCCAGGACGTGTCCACATGCCAGTGAGCCTGTGCTCCATCCCTCTGGGGCCCACTGCTACACACACACACACACACACACACACACACACACACACACACACCACTCTCACTCACTACACACTCTTACCACGCACTCATTACACACTCACCACTCTCGCTCACCACACACTCACCACTCTCGCTCACCACACACTCACCACTCTCGCTCACCACACACTCACCACTCTCGCTCACCACACACTCTTACCATTCACTCACAACACACTCACCATTTGCTCACCACACACACTCACTACACATTCACCACACACTCACCACTCTCCCTCACCATACACTTTCCCTTATCACACACTTTCCCCAACCGCACACACTTTCCCTAACCACACACTCTCCTTCACCACACAAATATAATTATTTCCATTTCGTCTACTTCTTTCATTACGTCAGAAGTCTCCTTTCCCGGGCAGACTTACAAGTGATCTCCTTCAGCCTCTGTCGTGGTCACAAGATTGGATGCAGAAATATTCGACGTTGAAAAATGCAAAAGGATGTATCTTGGTCGTGGTTGTAGTGAGTGAGGAAGTGTAACCCATGTTCCACTATGACGCAGACATGTCCTTACTCCGAAACTAGTCCTGAGAAACATCCAATTTTATGTTGACAAGGAACTGAAGTTTTCAGATCATTGTGAAAAGCTGAATCTTGCTAATTAATTACTTAGATTACTTTGTCTTCACTTACACCCTTTAAAGGGATGTGCTCAAGTACCTTGAAGCATTACAGCTCTGCTTAGTCTCCCTGAGAACCCAGAGACTATCACTAAAATAATTAATATTGACCAGTTTATGTTATTTGTGATCTAAGAAAAGTGCATAACACCTAAACGGGAGCCACTTAGTCTAACGTTTAAATTTAGAATCAGCTGATGGTGGCCCCACTATAGGTCACGGCCTTAAGTTAAAGGAACTATCGGTATAGAAAAATGTCAGTGAGAACTTTGGAGGAAGGGTTGTGAACCTGCCAGAGAATGTTGTGACGGCACCAAATGTGAGTCCTTTTAAATCGAGGCTTAAAAAAGGACATTCTCAGAAAAAATACCATACATGCCCGGTACTTGTTAATAGTACGCAACAGAGAACTGACCGACGAGAATAGTGCAATATAAGTTATTTCCATACTCGCCACCATGTGAGGAAGGGGGGCAGTGTCTAGGAATTGCTACGGAAATCGTTCATAACTAAGCCGTCCATTCCATTAATGAAACCGGAACGAGAAAAATGACGAGTGGAGGCTGCAATGTATAGAGAGAAAGAGCTTAGGGTGATGAAGGCTGCTTGGGTGTGGTGAAACGAGTGAGGTGGAACAGCAACACCCAGGTTGCTCCAGAAATTTTAATTCTTACTGGTTTGTGCTTTCAAATGTAGTTTGGTGGTTTACTGTTAGTAAATGGGTTTGTTGTCATATTAGCTATGTGATCGTGTACATATGTATAGTTGTAACAGAACACACACACACACACACACACACACACTATAATATATAAGTATAGTGTTTGTTTGTGTGTTTGTTCACTATACACGGTTACAGTTTTGAAGATAAAGCTGAAATTTGGCAGAAACGCTGACAGTAGTTGGAGTGTCGGTGATGGCGGCAGGTGGTGTTAATTAGCGTACCTGTAAGAGTGTTGTGGACCAGGTAAGAAGATTTATACTGTTCGAGGACCATATTACTTAATTAACAGACCCGTAATGAAGGAAGGCCGGGATTCTAGAAGGGGGATTTGGTGGGAGGGCATTGGGGCTGTTAGGGGATGACCGTCATCACCTGGATTATTACAATCATAGCAAGGTTGTCATTGGTGCAGTTGTGGCATCCTCTCTCTTTCATCAGTTGGTGTCTCCGTGTTAATCAGAGGAGGGACAGTAGACGTATCCATTTTTTGTTTGTGTCCTCTTGTTTTGGTTTTACAAGGATTTTATTATTTTTATTTATTTATTTTTATTATTTTTTGGGGGGGGAGGTATATAGAATTCAATGATGGCGAATGGGTGGTGTGATAGAACCTTGGTATCTGATCGCAGTCAACCATATCCTTCTGTGGTGTAATGGTCAGCCTGCTATCCTCACAAGTGAGTTGTCCCGGGCTTATCCCCGGGATGGATGTAATTTTGGGCATATTTATATACGAAATTTGCCTCTGTCTACTCAGCAGTAATTAGGAACCTGGATGTTAATCGATTTGCGGATAGTGTTCTGGGGTAATGGTTAGCCAGTGCGGTTGGCGAGTTGTCCGGTCTTCTATGATTATTCCTTGTTGTGTTGGCGACAGCTTCAATACCTTAAACAAATTCACGCATAGGTGATCTAGGGCCACGAGGGGTAACCATATCCTTGTCTGATCGCTGCCGCAGGTCACGCTTTTCTTCTTTTAATACTTTTTTTTTCGACCAATGGAATGTTACCTCTGAATAATACAGTATTCGCGCACGCGCGTGTGTCTGCGTGTACACGGTGAATGAAACAGGCACAATACACATTTCACAAGTATCCAAGAAGATATTACACAATAAAGTCTCTCCGGGCTATTATTCCTCGAGTGTTTACAAGAGTAATTCATGTGTGTGTGTACGAGCGGGACTGGAGAACTAGCTGCCTGCTAGATTATTTCACTCCTACAACAGTGAAGGAGTGTTTACCAAGGCCTCAGTTGGTCCTGACCAGAGGCTAGAAGCAATTCTCTTAGTCGATTCCCATGTAAACAGTACGGTTAAATAATCCACACAGTATGTTGTATGCTGACTCTGATTTGTAAGGACACACACACACACACACATGCAGTGATGGAGTAGCGGAATTAAGCTACCGTATTGAATTCAGGACACGATAAAGATCAGAGTATTGTACTGTACTGACAAAAATATAATTACAATACACAATGAAAATGCTACACTGCATAGGAACATAAGAACATAAGAATGGAGGAAACTGCAGCGGGCCTATTGGCCCATACAGGGCAGTCCCGTTTACACCCAACCCCTATTGCTCATATAAGCATCCAACCTATGTTTGAAGCTATTCAGCGTATTCGAGTTAATGATGATATTTGGTAACTTGTTCCATTCATCCACTACTCTGTTTCCAATCCAGTGTTTACCTATTTCACGCCTAAATCTAAATTTCTCTAATTTAAAACCATTGTTACGAGTTCGCTCCTGGTTGGATAGTTTGAGTACCTTTGTAATGTCCCCTTTGTTTAGCCTTGACTTCCACTTATACACCTCTATCAGGTCGCCCCTCGCTCTACGTCTCTCGAGGGAGTGCAAATTAAGATGCTTTAACCTGTCTCTATACTCAAGGTTCCTAATGCCCTGGATTAGTCTTGTCATTCTCCTCTGAATTCTTTCCATTGATTCTATACCCATTCTGAAATACGGTGACCAGAACTGAACTGCGTAATCCAGATGTGGTCTCACAAGCGCAAGATACAGTTTTAGGATGACCTCGCTAGTCTTGTAACTAACACTCCTTTGTATGAACTCAAGTACTTTATTAGCCTTGTTACGAGCAAAAACACATTGTTTACTTGGCTTAAGGTTCCTACTTATCATTACTCCTAAATCTCTCTCGCAGTCGGATTTCTCTATGGCATCGTTGTTCATCTGGTATCTGGTTTCCCTGTTTACATCTCCTATACTGAGTACTTTACATTTGTCCACGTTGAATTTCATCTGCCATTTTTCAGATCATTCGAAAAATTTGTTTAGATCTTCCTGTAGTTTTGCAGAGTCCTCGTCAGATTTAATAACACGTCCTATTTTAGTGTCATCATCAAATTTACTTATGTTGCTGTCTTTGCCGATATCTATGTCGTTTATGTATATAATAAATAATAATGGTCCAAGTATTGAGCCTTGGGGAACTCCACTTGTGACGTGCTCCAATGGGACTTAGTGCCCTTAATGCTCACTCGCTGTTTCCTGTCCTGTAACCACGCCCTAATCCATTTAAGGATGTTACCTTTGATGCCATGTGTTTCTACCTTTCTAATTAGTCTTTCGTGGGGGACTCTGTCGAAGGCTTTGCTAAAGTCGAGATAAACCACATCATAATTGTGCCCCTCGTCCACCGATTCGAAAAGTGATGAAAAGAATGTTAATAGATTAGTTAGACAAGAACGTCCGCTTGTGAAGCCATGCTGGGAATCATTGATCAATTGGTGCTTCTCCAGGTGATTTCGTATAGAGTTTGAAATGATTGCTTCCAGTAATTTGCCTACTATTGATGTTAGAGTGATTGGGCGGTTGTTAGAGGATAGTGATCTATCCCCCTTCTTGAAAATCGGTATTACATTCGCTATCCTGCAAATTTAATTGTGAAAAATTACGCGTTGGGTAAACAGTAACATGTGAGGGGAAAATTAAATGCAAATTAAGTACAAACAAAGCTGTGAATGATGTAGTCACTTTACCAACGAATTAACAGCAGTTGCCACAAGTCCGTTCAGGTAATTTTATTATTAATTTTCGAGGATGGAACTTCTCTACCCTCGGGATACTGGTGTGTGTGTGTGTGTGTGTGTGTGTGTGTGTGTGTGTGTGTGTGTGTGTGTGAGTGAACACTATCACCTGAACTGTCTGATGGTGCCTCTCTAACACCCTCGCTCACAACTTAATCCTTCTCTTGAAATGCATATTGCAATCGAAGCTCCCAACAGCAGAGTGGGAATTCTCTCTTTCTCTCACGCTGAGAAAAGTTAAGGCGGACGGGTACACTGTACGGCCACGTTGTCTCCTTGTGTACCGAGAGATAGTAGTGTCGTGTATCATCTCATATAGTTGTCAGCTACGAAGATATAACTATAACTTGAAGCAAGGACCTAGTCGTTAAGAGAGTTAGGAAGTTTTGGACAAGATCTTTAACACTCTGGTGAGGTGATGGTTGAGGAAAATTTTGTTATTGGAAAGTGTAAAAGGTGGTTGATGTTGTCACACTACAAAATAAAGTAATTTGACGTTTTAAAAGGAAGGAAAAGAACTAATAAACGTTTTTGCATAGTTGTTCCCCAAAAAAGGTCTTAAACAAAGAAAACTTGTCGAGTGCTGGAATAACGCTGTTGTTGTACTTCTCTTTAAAAAGTGGGAAACAGTGAAGAACAAAAATAAAGACAGACTAATTATCTTACTACGATTTATCCATAAACATCCTTGATAATATTTACCAAGGGTCATCAAACACAAGTCTATGTTAGGTGACTGAGAGAGGACTGGGTGTCGAAACAATGTACTGTATATAATACTCTTATGTTTAGTGCTTAGCGATCATGAGAGGACTCTTAATTCACTCTGTACTTTTTTCTTTACCTCACAAATACAATTTACACCAGAGCCTATAAGAGACGTATCTTTTGACAACTCAATTGACAGGAAGTTCCCTTTTTCAGTCAGGTCACGCGAAGACCGTGAAAATTAAATAATGTTAAAAAAAATAGGATGCCAAGGTGACACTCATTTATATTGTAAATCTTCCGGGAACACCTGACAAGCGATCTATTCTCTGAAGGAGCTAAACTGGAATAGATAAACATTGACCGTTGACCACAACGTGAGAACTTCCCACGGTCTTGCTGCATACTATTGGCATTTCGAAGACCGCCCCTGGCAGCCCGACGTGCGCTGAATACTTACAAGTCCTCTCAGAAAATGCACATTTTTCCACACTATAAGTATAACCTGTATTAACCTCTACAATATAACATGAAACCTTCTTATGAAAATAATGTGCATAAAACATATTAATGATAGGTAAACATTTGCTTTGATGTACTGTATTCGAAAGAAAGACAATACGCTGTACTGTCTGTATTATCGCGGCAAAACAAACAAGCGCGTCAGGATAGACTCGTGATCGTCACATCCCAACATGACAGAGACATTATGTTAAATTATTTATATAAGAGCCTTGTACCTATAATGGATGATGGGTGGATAAGCTGCTCATTTCCTAGCCTAAGTGTTGCTGCATCAGCAACACTTTGATTACAGAAAAGGGTAAACTTTATAATGATAGACTTAAATGACAGCAGTATAGAATAATATTCCATAATAATGATATGTTTATGCATAAGCAAAGTCCAGTTGATTATATCAATAACTTTTTTACCAAGTATTTTGACGGAAATTGTTGCCTAAATTATGGTTGATTGTTGATGTTGATGTTATAATAGGGAGGTAACTCGAAGCATATAGTGCACCTAAGAAAAAATATTTGGATTTCTCTCCTCTTTAAAAATAATTCTTCAATGTAATATCGGGTATATGTATGTTCACTCTTAGATATATCTTAGTTTTACCTTTTATGATAAACTAAAATAGATATACTTATTCAGTTGTATCGAAAGTGTTGTTGAACTTTGGTTATCTTGCTGGAGGATCATCACTGGTGAGACAGCCGCCCCAGGCCACTGTCACGTCACGCTAACACATGCCCAAACTTTGTTCCTTCCTCTTAAAATTAGAAGGAGATCGGTCAGTGACAGTTTCATTCCAGTCCCGGAGCGCTCGTCAGTGTAAATAGGCCCTTGACATTCTTTGTCATTTAATTTTGTCGATATTTTGTTATATGTTTCCGCCACTAAAGTTGCCCTCGTAAGACCAAAACACCGCATCTTCATCTTCTTCTATTTGCTACTCTCGACAGTTGCTCAAAACGGAATCATCGTCTGTTTCATATTCTCTTTTATCTACTCTGCCTTTTCACTTTGTTTCGTTTTTTTTTTTTCACTGTATTCGGCTCCTTCAAAAAAGAACTCTTCCCTGTTCCCCTTACAACTCCCCTTCTTCTCATTAATCAGTACAGTTAACTTCTTAAGACACACACACACACACACACACACACACGCGTACCTGACGTACCTGACGTACAAGACGTACCTGGCGCTCCTCTCGGAGCAGCCAGGTCAACTGTTATGTTGGCCCATACCAACTCCCTCCCCTGAACCCTCCTCCCCACCGGAATATCAACAAGTTCACGCCAGAAGTTACTATTTCATTTAGGAAAGAAATGGAACCAGTGTTAAACAGAGGCGAACAGTGGTGAACAGTGCTTAAGTCAGTGAGAACAACTCAACAGTAACAGTGGTACCCAAGTTGACCTTTCACACAGTGAGGTCCCAGGTACCCAGTGATAACGGCCCGTGAGACCCAACTACCAGCGATGTGTTAATCCGTCTACGATAGGAAGGCCTGGAACCACACCTCACTCATATAACACCATCTGTGAGGGAATTACTACACCACGTGAGGCCCCTCATAACACCATATGTGAAGGAGTTACTACACCACGTGAGGCCCCTCATAACACCATCTGTGAGGGAATTACTACACCACGTGAGGCCCCTCATAACACCATCTGTGAGGGAATTACTACACCACGTGAGGCCCCTCATAACACCATCTGTGAGGGAATTACTACACCACGTGAGGCCCCTCATAACACCATCTGTGAGGGAATTACTACACCACGTGAGGCCCCTCATAACACCATCTGTGAGGAACTACTACACCACGTGAGGTCCCTCCTAACACCATCTGGGAGGGAGTTACTACACTACGTTTTTGCTGTTCAACACCTACATTAATCTGTATGTTCACTGTATGTTCCTTTACCTTTCTCTAATGAAGGCTTTTGTTAAACCACCAATGTATGTAATAAGTCATTTATGCCCAATGTATATTTTCAGCCTTCGGGCTGCAGAACTTTTTCAATAAACCGTTAATTATTATTATTATTATTATTATTACACACACACACACACACACTCTTCTACAACTTTGCTGTTACTCGGAATCGAGTATGACGATCATCCAGCTATGATACAATGAGTTTTGGAGAGTTTTGAAGTGATTAAAGAGGCCGATACGGGACCGGCAGAGTCGTTCACAGATGTTGCATATGGAGGGCTACATCGAGTGCAGGAGGGGCGTTGGCAACATCTTTCTGGTGTTGGCGCGTATCTACCTCGGTTTACAGTCGGGCAAACTCGAAAGTATTGACCCCCTCTCGTGTGGTGCTCCTCCAAGTGTTACGATGTGGAGCAATCGACTCCCACGTAAGGGGGTCGATTTGTCACTTTTTCAGGTTTGTCTTAAGACTATCCTTATACCGTTCATTTGCCCGCCGGGGTTACGTTTACTATTCATTAGGTGATTGTAAAGCAGCTGCTTTGGCAGTCTACTGTCGTCCATGCGGGTAACATGACCAGTTCAGCGTGTAGTTGTTCATGGATAATGGTAGCCTCGATGCTCCTATACTTGGTGTCAACAAGAATACTGGCATTTGTTCTGTTGTCTTCCCAGCAAACTCGGAGGATGGACCGTAGACTACGTTGGTGAAAGTTTCAAGTGCCTTGAGGTGCCTCCTGTATGCGACTCATATGTCGCTGCCATATATCAGGGTGGGGAGGACCACTGCTCGATATACGTGTAACTTTGTAGATAATTTCAGCTCCCTACAGCTGAAGACACGGTTTCGGAGTCTGCCAAAGGCTTGGGATGCACATCTGATCCGATTCTGAATCTCTTCATCGATGTCTGCGGCGGTGGAGGGTGGGAGCCGAGATACCGAAAGTGTGTAACATTAGAGAGGGTGGTACTGTTAAGATGGATGGATGGTGAAGGTGTGTCTGAACCAGGGGCAGGTTGAAAGAGAACCTGATTCTTACGTACATTCACCTCAAGGCCGAAGTGTGCATACGCATCTGCGTAGGTGTTCAGGGTCTTCTGTAGGTCACGTTAAGTGTGAGCGACAAGGGTGAGGTCGTCTGCATACTAAAGTTCAGTAATGGAAGCTGCCGACACCTTTATTCTTGCCTGGAGTTGATATATATTGAAAAGACCCTTCATCCGGTAATCGATGTCCACCCCGCCGGCTAAATTGGCAATAGCACGAGCAAGGAAGGCAGCTAAGAAAATGGAAAAGAGAGTTGGTGCCAGTACACACTCTTGTTTGACTCCTGTTTGGATGGGAAAGAACTTAGACTGGGTGTCATTGTGCATGACACTGCTGTTCATGCCATCGTGGAGTTGCCTCACAATGGCGATGAATTTTGGGGGGGCGGCCAAAACGGCTGAGGGTCCACCAGAGGGCTTCCCTGTTGACCGAGTCGAAGGCCTTGGTTAAGTCAATGAAAGCCATGTACAGGTCACGACACGGTTCTCTGCATTTTTTCTGTATCTGGAGGGCAGCAAAGACCATGACAGTGGTGCCACGTGGTGGTCGAAAGCCACATTGGGATTCTGGGAGGAAGTTTTCCGCTGCAGGAAGAAGTCTGTTAAGGAGGACTCGGCCAATATTCTTGCCAGCTAGGGACAGCAGCGAGATCCCGTGGTATTTGTCACATTCTGGCCGGTCTCACTTGTTCTTATAAATGTTGACGATGGAAGCATCTTTAAGAGCTTTGGGGATTTCCTCCTTTTCCCATTTATTCTCCAGGGGAGAATGGAGACGGTTGGTAAGCAGAGGTCCTCCTGCTTTATACACCTCGGCTGGGATTCCATCAGGCCCTAAGGACTTTGTTATTTTTCACCTGTTTGATGGCTGTAGCTATCTCATCCAGGGATGGAGGATAGCTGAGGTGGGTCAGCTCTGGATGCAGAAGAACCTGCTGGGTGGTCAGGACATCAACTTCAGTGTTACGGTTGAGCAATGAATGGTAGTGCTCTCTCCAGCCCTGAAGGAGGTCTTCATCGTCTTTAATTATGGAGTTGCAGTTGGATGAGCGGAGGGGGTTGCTGTGCCACGAGTGATTGGCCCATAAAATGTTTCGGTGGAATTGAAAAATTTGCGCATCTTGTGCTGATCTACAAATTTTTGAGTTTCACATACCTTTTTTTAAACCAGTCTTTCTTTAGATTGCAAAGTTCCCACTGGGCTGCAGCTTTCTTCTTGTGGAGGTATCAGCTTTCGTCTAAGATTGAGGGTTGTTCTGCCTTTCAGTTAATGCAGCACGTTTTTCATTGACGAGTACATTGATTGCTAGGTAATTTTCATCAAACCAATCCTGGTGTATTCTTTCGATCTGGCTGAAGGTTTTTGTCATGACAGTGTTGAGAATATCCCATTCGGCACTGGAATTTGGGTTGTTCGTTGTCGGGTTGTTTATCACCCCACGTTCGAGCTGCTCTCTGAAAGCATGTGCTACTGCTGGATCCTCCAGATGCTTAGTGTTAAAACCTCTTCTAAATGCTTGCTGCCTTCACTGTTTTGGGGGCGACATGAAGTGAGAGCTTGGCTCTGACGAGCCGATGATCAGTGTTATAGTGGTCTGAGCCACGCATGGCAGGGGTGATGAGGACTTCTCGTCGATCTCTTTCTCTGACAATGATGTAGTTAATGAGATGACAGTGTTTGGGTCGTGGGTGTTGCCACGAACCCTTGAACTTGTCGGCCTGCCTAAACAAGGTATTGGTGATAATGAGGTTGTGTGCAGTACAGTTGCTGAGGAGAAGTAGGCCGCTGGGGTTACACTTGCCTAGTCCATTTCTCCCTATGGTTCCCTGCCAAATGTCAGCATCTCTGCCAACTCTGTCGTGGTCGGCATAAAAGGCCTCCTTGATGTCATCCTCTGCATCCAGTGTTGGGACGTATGCACTGATGAAAAAGGCATGATGTGAGTGATTCAGTGGGGCTCGGAGCGTCATGAGGCACTCGTTGATCCCAATAGGCATTTCAGTTAGCCTGTGTAGGATGCGTTGGTGGATGGCAAAACCAACTCCATAAATGCTTTTTTTCTCTGCGCAGCAGGCTTACCTTTCCATACGAAGGTATAGCCAGACTCCCGTTCTGTGAGTTGACACTCGTCTAGGAGCCGAGACTCACTTATGGTTGCTCTGTTTATGTTATACCTAGCTAGCTCTTTTGACACAAGGGCAGTTCTTCTTTCAGGGCACTCATTTGTGCCAGTATCAAGAAGGGTCCTGACATTGCAAGCTCGCACCATAGGAGGTTGTTTAGTTTGTTTTTGTTTGGATCTGTTATTTTCATTGTGTTTTCCATCGCATAAGGATGACCTTATTGGGTGCGGTTGCCCAGTCAGATTGTTTTTTTAGCAGGCTATGTTTAGGGCACCTTTTCTAGCCCCCTCCCCATGTGGGGTGAGCAGAGTGGCTCCTTGAAAGGGTTGCTCAGTCGCACAGACAGGACCGGATTGCACTGCTGTCTAGATCCCAGTGCATAAACGACCATCTTATCTATGCCGCCCATGTGCAGAGTTGTGACTAGAGAGTCCCGGCAGTCATCCCTGCCTGTCCCCGTCGCCACTCTTCCGTCGCCATAGGACTTTTGGGGGTATACTGGTTTTGATGATGATGAGAAGTATGAAGAGCTGGTTGATGGCTGCGCGTGAGTTGATATATATGGTGAGGCAGGAGCGCAGGCTGAAACCACACATTTTGGCTCTCCCTTTTTCTGATCCAGTGATGCTAGTGTTGCAATGACTGGGGAGAGGGAGAGTTGCAATGGACTGACGGTAGCCCAGTTTGTTGGGTTTCTCCTTAGTAGCCTGTCCATCATGCATTGCCTTCGTCTGCCGGTATAGTCGTTGGGTTCCCATGGTGGTCACCTCTTCCGTCTACACCGCCGTTGGGGTCTTGTTGGAACTCAGTAAGTATGTCTGCCTGATGCGGGGCTCCACCGCAGATTTTTCATTCGTAGTTTACTCCCATAGACTTATACCTACCAAGGTTAATCCACAAAATACGGGGCAATGGTTGGTAGGCGCCAGGACGTGTCCACATGCCAGTGGGCCTCTGCGCCGTCTCTCTGGGGTCCACTGCTACTCCGAGATCCCCTGCTGGTCTATCCTTGGCCCACGAGGCACCCAGTCTACCCTGTGTTGCCACGAGGAGGCACAGCAGCCGTCTTGATGGTGAAGAGGCTGTGCACTGGCAGGGGAAGACTTATGCAAGTTGCTTCCCTGTTCGCCACGAGGGCTAGCCAGCGACGGTAGCTGAAAGCAAGAGGGAGCAATGCACCTTAACACTTAACATAATGCTGCCTCACTAGATGCATTACACCACCCTCTGTGTACACACACACACACACACATACACACACACACTCTCTCTCTCTCTCTCTCTCTCTCTCTCTCTCTCTCTCTCTCTCTCTCTTTCTCTAGATTTTCATCTTTAAAAAGCTACCATTTCTTCTTCATCCTTTGCCATTCCATCCGTGTTTACATAAATCCATTTTCTCTCGATTTATTCCGTTAAGCCTTTTAGCCACATTCAATTTTCTCAACCCGTCCAATCTTATACTCTTGTCACTCCTTTGTTTCTCTCTCATTCTGAATCTTTCCATTAATAATACACTTACTGGTATTTCTGCATTGGGCCATCATCTGGGTATTGACTTCACTGCCTATTTTGCTATAAACACATAATTTGAGTCATATCCCTGTCCTCTGTCTAACTCCCTTCTGTATCTTCCAGCGTTATGCCGTCTAAAGCAAAAAAAGTTTTCCTGACCTATCAACAAAGTTACACTGCACTTACCTATCTATTTTTGTCTATTTCTGTTCAATTCTGATTTTACAATATATACCTATAGTAACCTCCCACTCCCTTTACCACCAAACTCTCGCATTTAAATCCACCATCACTATCACTCTCTCTCTCCCCCTCTTCGTTCCCTGGCATGTAAGCACTCACAGTAACACACATCCCGTACACTAGTTTTTGTTCGATCCATATACATATACTGAGGCAGGCGTCCTCTGTCAGGTAATTCCAGTTTTCATCTCTCAACAGCACACGACCACATTTCCTTCAGGTTTTGTTTTTCATTTCTTAGGGTCCGTAATTAGTCCTCAGTATACTTCTTGATCTAAGAGTTTAGTTTTATTTTGTACAAAGCCGAGAAATTCTGGTTCGTTTCGTTCATCATAACTTCAATCACTCTTTGCTTATCCTCTTGGCTGCACTCACGCATACATTCGCCCACACCAGACGACTTTGGTCTTTCATCTTTTGGGGAAATGAAATACGAAAAGGCAATGTGTGTGTGTGTGTGTGTGTGTGTGTGTGTGTGTGTGTGTGTGTGTGTGTGTGTGTGTGTGTGTGTACATATTGAAAGACAGAGAGAGAGAGAGAGAGAGAGAACAGTCTATTGTGTTGGTGCCTGGTAGGGGTGAGGGGTCCTTCTTATTGTTCACTCAACAAAACTTTCACCTCTCAGCTTTATTATCACGACTTTTAAATCGACTTTTGTCCTTTGTAAGTTAGGGATGCCCTGTAGGTGTTTCTGTGCGCTCATGTGTACGTTTCTTCTTTGTTTGTACACACGATTGGGGATGTATCTTTGAGTACTGCTGAGAGTAAAGTGTATCATAATTATATATTACAACATGGTAACTCAAGGGTGTGTGCGCACCTCCCTGCCAAGTTTCAGGAAACTATCTTCAAAACTTTAGAACTGCATAGTGGACATCTGTAAACAAACTTACAAACAAACAAACACACAAACAAACAAACGGACGCTGCTTTACCGTAAAGTGTTATTGTTATGTGGGTCTGTGTTTAACTTGGGACTGGACCCTTTTTGACCTGCAACCATACATACGTGTGTGTGTGTGTGTGTTTACAAGTACACACACACACTCACACACACACACACGTGTGCGGCAGAACACAAACACAGAGGCTAAGACGACACTCTCCTAACACAGTGCTCTTAGGCTACTTATACACACAATCCCGCGTGCCTCTCGCTCCACGACTCTTGACAATATCGCCCATGACATTTGCATATTCAGTATTCGATATTCCAATTAAAATCGCCGCTAAGACTGCCTCCAACTTCCAGCCAGAAACTTCTCCGAGTAATAATTGTCGTCATCATAAATTCTCTTTATATCGCAACAACTAGAATAACTTTGAACATAAAAGTTTTCTGCCAATATCGTTCTTACGAGTAATATTTGTTGTATGTCGCCTCCATCAAAACGGGAGGATATTGCTGTGACTGCAGCTAGTGGGAGGGAGATTGTGTGGTTGTGTGGTGGTAGGTGGGGTGGTGGTGTGGTAATTGTGTGGTGTGGTGATTATGTGGTAGTGTGGTGGTATGGTGGGTGTGTGGTGGTGGGTTAGGTGGTGGTGTGATGATTTTGTGGTGTGGTGATTGTGTGGTTTGGTGGAGGGTATGATGATTGTGTGATGTGTTGTTGGGTGTGGTGCTGGGTGTGGTGTTTGTGTGGTGTGGTGCTGGGTGAGGTGGTGGTGATGCGTGAAGTGGTGATCAATGAGGTGGTGGTGGGGATGAGTGAGGTGTTATAGGTAAGGTGGTGATGAGTAAGGTGCTAAAGCTGCCTCCCGGAAGCTGGGAATGCTGTACAGATGCCGTAGCTACTTCACTCCTTAGCAGTTGCTTCAAGTATATTAGGGATTCATTCGTCCTATCTTGGAGTACTGCTCTCATATCTGGGATAGCTCTTCTTCTGTCCAACTGTTAGATAGAGTGGAATCAAAGGTATTTCGTTTTATTAACTCTCCTCCTTTAGTTGATAATCTTCCTTCCCTTTCTCTTCGCCGCAATTTTGCTTCACTCTCTCTCTTTTACAGGTACTTTAACAGGCAGAGTTTGGTGGATTTGGCATCCTGTGTACCGCCGGCAAGGCCGTGGGTTCGTAACACTCGTCTTTCCCGCGGTGCCCACCGATTCTGTGTGGATGTCAAAAACACTAGAATAACCCGTTATAGTGCATCCTTTTTTCCTCACACAGCCAAACTGTGGAATGCCTTACCTTCTTCTGTGTTTCCATCCTCTTACAATCTGTCTCACTTCAAAAAGCTGATTTTCCAGCATCTTCGTGGTCCCCCAGGCCCCGTTGTGGGTCGATGACCTGTGCCTGGGTGGGCTGTTCCCCGTAAAAAATTAAATAAAATAAAATAAAGTAAAAGTAGTAATGAGTAAGGTGGATAGCAGCCTGGAAAACTTGGAAAATGCCTGGAATTTTGTTGCGTGACTGGAAAAAAGTTCGTTTTGAGAATGATTGTTAAGAAGAGCACAGTTAAATTATCAACACTGATAAAACTTTGTCAAAATTAAACTACAGAATATAGATATACTCGTATACTCATAGACTCAATACTGTTTTCATTAATGAATGTCACTTTGCTCTTTGGTTTCTGTTTATGTTTCCTGCACAGAATTGGAATATTGTACCTTTCAGGAGAACCCCCCCCCCCCACCCCTAGGGGGTACTCCGATGGATCCTTTAATCATCAGAGTATCTTGGGGACTTAGCGCTCCCGGGTGTCCCGAGTGAGGCACAGTGAAGGCATGTAGCTCCTGGCTGCATGTCTTGCTGTAAATTTAGATTTTTGTGCCAGGTAAGACTTCTAGGCTTCCCTTCTTTTGCACCCATGTATACAGTTGTACACGGACTGTGACAGTGCTCATGGAGCATCTGTCTGCTCTCATTGGCAATGAACACTCAGAGTAAAACAACTACAAGAAAACATTAACTCGTTGACTTTGGAGGGTACTTTAGGGACAATTGTGGTTTGCTTCGAAGTGGTCCTGAGGTTTGCAGTTATGAAAGAAGAAATGCAGGAGTGTAGGAGTGACATAATTAGGAATGACATCATCACTTTCATAAAGCAGTGCCTCCTGTTCTCTCTCACAACGGCACACAACTGGTTGAGAAATGCCAACTAAAATACAATATGGTTAAATGAGCAAGTGGCTTTAATCTAAACTTGATGGAAAGTAAAACATTACCAATCCAGAGATGACATTGTTTTAAGTACCTTTTGTATAACAATATAGTTTCATGAAGTGACGTAGTTAAAGTAGAAACCAGATATGTGAAACTGTGTACTGATGACGATGTTTGTAAGCTACTGTCAGTACACTCTTGCAAGGCCCGCTTGGACTCTTTCTTGATGGGTATCTTGTAAGTGAGGAATGAACCAAAGGCACTGGAGAGTTTTGTGTCTCAAAACGAGTGTTGAACATGTTTTCAATATTAACAAGGAGCGTCTGAAGGAAAATCAGAAGGGAAAATCACTGATTGCTAAAAGAATCGTGCATGATGCTATTCCTTACCAGAATATTCACTGGCAGAACTGGAGTTTCTTAAGGGACCCATCCAATCTGCCCGTAGCGCTCACAAAAGATATAAAGGACAATTGGAAGAAATGAAGCGACTAGCAAAGAAACAGGAAGGACATGCCCAGAAAAAAACAAAATGCTTTGACTGTTTTTAAAGAAAAAAAATCAGTTGAAATTATGAAAGCGGATCATTCTGCTGAAAAGAATGGTTGGAGAAATTGATGATCTCAAGAAAATGTCCGAGTGAATGATTATAAACTCTCAAAGGTGTTAACTGTCTGTGAATTGATAATGTAGGAAAATAGGCTCATCATTATTAGAACTTAGCTTGTAATGTAACTTCATCATACATTTACTTCATAGCTAATTTAGAATTTTATTTGTTATTATACAATAAATATGTGCCGAGAATGTGATACTCTTACTATAAGGATTTTAATCAAACTTAACCATATTTGTGCCGATGAAACAATAGGCAATTCATGTCTTTGTATGTGATATTTAAAATACAATACTCCGAATTAGAAGGAAGAACGTCATTTATATTGTTTTAAGGTTATATTCCTAGTGCATATTTAATTATATATGTTGCTAACTTTCATTAATATTGTCTAGGATTTCAAAATAAATATTTTGTAAGAGAATTATTCTTGCCAAAGCCCATTCAGACGAAGGGGTTTAATAATACGTTGAGGAAAACAATAAATTTATTTTCTTAAAAGGTTAATAAGTTTACAGTCTGTAACATCACGTTGTTTTCAGTAGCAATGTTATGAAGCTTCTTCGTTCATCCGTCATCGGTAGGAGATCAATAATTTGTTTTATTAAATTTATACCATTAAAATTAGTTTAACGACTTAATACTTAACTGGTAAATTATGAAAAATTTCCTGGAAAACGAGTAAGGTGGTGATGAGTGCAGTAGTGATTGATGAGTAAGGTGGTGATTGATGAGCAAGGTGATGAGTAAGGTGGTGAGTAAAGTGATGAGTAAGGTGATGAGTAAGATGGTGAGTTAGGTGGTGAGTTAGGTGATGAGTAAGGTGGTGAGTTAGGTGGTGAGTTAGGTGATGAGTAAGGTGGTGAGTTAGGTGGTGAGTTAGGTGATGAGTAAGGTGGTGAGTTAGGTGGTGAGTTAGGTGATGAGTAAGGTGGTGAGTTAGGTGGTGAGTTAGGTGATGAGTAAGGTGGTGAGTTAGGTGGTGAGTTAGGTGATGAGTAAGATGGTGAGTTAGGTGGTAAGTTAGGTGATGAGTAAGGTGGTGAGTTAGGTGGTGAGTTAGGTGATGAGTAAGGTGGTGAGTTAGGTGATGAGTTAGGTGATGAGTAAGGTGGTGAGTTAGGTGATGAGTTAGGTGGCAGGCAGCAGTAAAGTTGCCGCCGCCTCCTAATCTGTTCTTCTCTTAGTCATCATCTTTCTTTGTTATTTTTTTTATCCTTTGTCTCCTTGTCTCCTTGTGTCTTGTGTCTTTGTTTGCCACTTCTGTTAATTATCTCATTCTCTATGTCTGTATTTAGCTTTATTCCACTTTCCGCTTTTTACTGCCGCTCTGTTAGTTATTTTCTTTTTTCTCCAGTTCTATAATTTCCTTGTCTTGTTTATGCTTTATTATTATTATTGTCTTTACTTTATCTTTTACTGATTCGCAAAACAAGACGTAAAAAAAAAACATGGAATTGCTTTGTTGTTTGGTTTCGTTTGGTTTGGTTTGTTTTGGTTTGGTAAGGTAAAGTTAAGTTAGATCAGGTTAGGATGGATTAGGGTTATGTTGGGTTAGGTTAGGTTGGGTTGGGTCGGGTTAGGTTAGGATAGGTTAGGTTGGGTTAGGCTAGGCACTATTGGCCTTTGTTTTCTATCTTACTAAACTGAAGCAAAGCAAAATCATCGGAAGTTAGGTTAGGTTAGATTAGGTTAGTTCGTGTCTGCTACTGTAAATACTGTTATAGCTATATCTTTGGATACATAATTCTCTACCGTAAGAAAATTGATATTAATACGGATCTGTGAACACAATTTTAAATTTCGTCTTATATCTTTGTGATATAGGGCAAGGCAAGGGTTCACTGTTAGTTGTGGCGGAAGTATATTTTGAAGTGGGTGTGTGCAGCTGCTGTTGAGAAGACGTGTAGCCATTGTAGAGCGTACTTCTTTCACGCCTCTCACCCCTCTCCCTCCCACTTTCACTCCTCTCCCTCCTTTTCTCAATCCTCTCCCTCCCTTTCTCACTCCTCTCCCTCCCACTTTCACTCCTCTGCCTCCCACTTTCACTCCTCTCCCTCCCTTTCTCACTCCTCTCCCTCCCACTTTCACTCCTCTACCTCCCACTTTCACTCCTCTCCCTCCCTTTCTCACTCCTCTTCCTCCCTCTCTCACCCTTCTCCCTTCCTAAGCTTGGCTGGCATAACTCACATTCTCCTTCGTCTTTTTAACTTTGTCTTTCATATAATTTGTTGCTGCTTTGATTTGATTTGAATTAACTACTTTTTGCCACTTCCTCTTATTTTGAATTATATATAGTTAAATATTGTGTTGATTTTGGTCAAGTATATGGTCACTCGTAACATAAAAAATAATATAAATTGTAGAATGTCAACAGGAATTCAAAGCTGATTTAAGCTGGCACCATTAATGTTCAGTCCTGTTACATACGTTGTGAGTGACTGAAAATCCTCTTCCAGTGCTGCTCTTCACAGCTTTGACGAGAGGGTGTTCCCTTAGCAAGTTCCTCTTTCATTTTCAAATTTGTCGTTATCTCTATGCCTCATAAATATAATAGTGCCATTCGTGTTTTGGTTATGTTAGTATAGATGTCAGCGCTAAGTCTCCACAATTACCAGGTGTTTAAATTCCCAGGTAACAGTTGTGGTCCACTATGGTGTCCACTCCCACGACACAGTCTAAAGGTTCCCTTCTGACTTCCTCTATTTAAGTTGCGTTGATATATCTTCGGGAAATAGTTTTCACACTTGCTCTGCATATAATACGGTAGAATGTTATTACCATGAATGGCTTGTCAGACCTCTTGATATTTGCGAACACGTACTAGTGTGTTTCCAGTGAACAAGTGAGAGTGAAAATGCGTGTGATGATACACACTATTAAAAAAATAATCAGAAACATTACTTTGTATGGACTTCAGCGAAGCACTTATTGATTTTCGTCTTCCTGTGATATGCTAACGTATTTCATTAATGTTTGTTACCGAAAATACATTATGCTACTTGCAATGGTATTTTTCAGCGTGACATCCATTGAACTGGCAATGGAAATTCTTCAAGAAATCTTCAGACCCTTTGAAAATATTTATGAGCCGAAATTCACTGACGCCAGGATTCCCAAAGGGCCTTTAAACAAGCCTATTGGAGCAGGACCATCAGGGAGAATATTGCTTCAGACATGCTAGAGGGAGCATCACTTCCGGTGAAGGGAGCCCGCCTCCAGGTTGGGATTGCCCATCATACTCGGGACTTCCTGCTGACCTTCAGAAACTCTTCCTCAGGTCCCTACCACCACTACGAACTCTCCATGTTCAGATAGCTTTCGTCCCATTGAAACTACCTACGCTGCAGACAAGTTCATCTGTGGCAGATTAATACGGTATCCATGCCTTCAGTTGTGGTTCCCTTGGAATATGAGATTATTGATATGATCAAAAGGATTCTGGCCACTGGTCACTGTCCAGCACTGAAGGAACCACCGGGATGGATCTAGCAACGGTCCAGGAATTACAATCTTGCCTAGCAATTATGGCAGATGATTAGTGGGACAATATACTTGTGCTTCCATCTTTTGCAGCAACTGAACTGCCAAGGAAGGTGATGTAGCTAACTCCAAGAAATTCTGGTGAGATGAAATAACATTGTGCCGTTTCCCCATGAGTAATGCTCCGTCCCGATAAGATCAGAGACTCTTAGAATGATAGTGTTCCGGAGTTTTGCATCTTCTGGGCTCCGTACTCAGTGACGCCACCAGACACTCAAAAGCATGAAGTCATGTATAATTGAGAAAAGAAAATTTGCTTCATAAATTTTAAATCTGTCTCTTCTTGAGTTTACTGCACCATATTATTATCGATAGAATAAAAAGTATGATGAATTAAGTCACTTCTTTTAATAATATTAACTGATACACATTTACCTCAGCTACTTCCCCGTTCTTATGTGTGCGTGTGACGGCATCCATGAGCCGCGTACATCGTCAGGTTGGACAGTACTACAAAAGTGGTATATCTTTCCTCCTCCACTTCTCTTTATCGTCCATCTTGTACAACAGCTGTGATGTCATTAGTGTCTGAAATATATGCGTTTGGACTTTTCTTGAGGGCGTGATTTTATTCTCTATATTTTTTCTTCTTTTCTGATATATGACCTCGAGCCGGATATCTACAAACTAATAAATTAATACATTGTCCTTTCTCTAAGCTTTTTATCATACTCTTTTCTTTGTCTTATTTTTCTCAGGTGTTTTTGGTGTTACGTTTTCTTTTTCTCTGTGAGCTCCGATGATTTTTGTTCTTATTGTTCTCTCTTACTTGTTAGGTAACTTCCTTTAGGTCACGATTTCTCAACTATATCGTTTATTGTTCAGATGTGCTGCTCGGTCCTATTTTTGATGTGAGAGTGAAGTTGATTTGTGTTTTTTATTTTTTTTTGTATGAAGAGAGAGAGAGAGAGAGAGAGAGAGAGAGAGAGAGAGAGAGAGAGAGAGAGAGAGAGAGAGAGAGAGAGTTTTTTCTGTCACTTTCTGGTCTCTCCTAACTAATTGTATCTGCATTTTTGTTTCGTAACTAATGTCATGAAATTAGACAGAAATGAGATGGATTTAATCTCAGAGCTTACACATCAACAGAAATCATTTCTTTTGGGTGAAATTTCCATTATTCAAATGCAGTAATGTTATCTTTTGTTGCCTGTCGCCAGTGTGTGATGTCCTTCAATGTGCAGTCTTTTGTTGATGATATTCAGTCAGTATAATTTGTTACTCTCATATTTCTTCCACCAACTCCATGTTTTCCGACGTAAATGTCATTTTTTTTTAATTTTATAATAGAATGATACCCCTCAATGATTCTTAAGCTGCTACATTTATTTAGAGGTTATCAACTTTTTCACCAGTCTGATGTTGAGACGTACACCAAGATAACCTGGAACTCCATTCCTATTGTGGCCGGCACTGCACTTGACCGCTTTCCCTTCCCCAGTTATAAAGTTGGGCACACAGCCACAGCTAGGCGGACTGGAGGTGCCCTGGCAACAAACCAGCAATAGTAGAAGGTGAGTGCTGTGTCTACTCGGCCGCCTCACTCCTTCCATCTATTTAAGGGCCCCAACACCACTAGCCTGTATGTAATTCGTTTTCATTTTAATAGAGCATAATATTTCAATATATTTCTTAACTTTTCAACTTCATTTATTCTGTAAACTTACTGTATTATTCAAGTCGTAGAGTTTTGTATCAGTTTCAAATGTTTATACAGTTGACCGTAGACTTTAGAATTTAGATGTACCCCGGAACATTTTGGCGCTCACTGCTCCAGTTCACCTCACCACTGTTCCCACCAATTAGCGAGAGGGACTCGGTGAATGATGGCCTTGTTGTGTGTGCGTGAAATAATGATTATAATAATAGTTAACGGTTTATTGAAAAAAGTTCTGCAGCCCTAAGGCTGAAGAAAATACATAGACAAAAATTACTCATTACATACAAAGACATGGGATAGTTGGGTCGTTTAACAAAAGCTTTTCATTACAAAAAGGAAAAGGAACATGAATTGAACATACAAATTATTATAGTTTGCAATTGATGGCCTGGGCTGGTCTCTTGTCATAATGTGCGAGGTTACGTTGGCCACGTGTGCAGCAACTCGTCCGTAGGTGATGAGATGAAGGACCTCACTTGGCCATGGAGACATCGGGTGGTATGGTGTTTACGTGGTGCAGTAACTCGTCCTCGGGTGTTGATATGCTGGACCTCACGTGGTCATGGAGACATCGGGTCTTGTGGTGTTCACGTTGTACATAAGAACATAAGAAAATAAGGAGTCTGCAATAGGCCGGTTGGCCTGTGCATGGCAGCTCCTGTCGAGAGTTATAACCACTCTCTATCATCCATGAATCTATCTAGCCTCCTTTTAAAACTTTCCAGCGTTCCAGCACTTACTACAAAGTTGCTAAGCTTGTTCCACTCGTCCACCACCATATTTGTGAACCAGTTTCTTCCTATCTCCCTCCTAAACCTAAACTCGTCCATAGGTGTTGATATGATGGACCTCTCGTGGTCATGGAGACATCGGGTGGTGTGGTGTTCACGTGGTGCAGTAACTCGTCCATAAGTGTTGATATTAAAGGCCTCGCGTGGTCATGGAGACACCGAGTGGTGTGGGGTGGTGTCGCAGTACCTCACTCTTTGCAAGGTAGTGTTGTGTTATCTCGTAGTCAGGTGTAAAGCCGGCCCACTGTTGTTCCCAGGGTGGACTGATAACACACCGCCTGGTCAGAAGATGGTGGTCGGTTTCCAGGGGTAGACCTGTGGCCAGATACCGTAAAGTCCTCCCCGTCTATTTAACTGTTGCTATGATTTTTGGTTAGTTGGTAATGTTATGCCATAACTTAGCAACTTGAATTACGTTAAAGATGAATATAATAATGAGGGAACATATGGCACAAAAAAAGGCAACTCAGCACAACTTAGTCCTTAATATTTATCACTTAAAATTAATGTTACTTCAATACACGACAAGCAATGTTAAAATCAAAAGTTATAAACACAAATAAGCATGAAATTGTGCTTCATGGGTTCAATCACAGCCTCTTACTTTATCACAACAGTTCAGGAGTGCAGGTTTGGATTTATACATGTCACAAAAGATTTAAATAAAATTTATTAATAACAAAAGGTTACCATAATAAATGCGCAGGTTTCATAATGAACGGGTAAATTAAATCAAGAGAATAAATAATATACATGATCACTGACTTTGAAAATATTTAGCATAGGGCAAAACATAGTAGGCAATGACTCCTTACAAAGTTAAACTGCACTTGGTTTTCCATCCTTAATAAACAACAAATATGTGCACAGTATATAAACCGTAACCCACCTTACAACACAATAATTGATTGCACTATACACACAATACATAATAATAGAGCAGCACTGAATATATAATACTCAACTAAACCGTATTTGAGAAGGTATCCACCACTGACAAACTCTGATGTCCTTTCCCTTCCAATGCCCAGCAGTGACTGACAAGACAGGGTTGCCAGATGGTTTCAGTTGCTTATGGCCAAAAACACAGGAATAAAAGGCCAAAAAAAGGCCAAATGGTAAAATTGTCTTTAAAAACCTACAAACTCTCCAAATTAAACTTAGAAACCTTTAAAAACAACAAAGTAAACACAAAACGTTGAAATATTTCTAAATAAATCAATTTAATAATAATAATAGGCATAAGGTAAAATAACTCACCTCAATCTTGTTACAGGAACATCGTTATGTCAACTTCTTCTTCTTGTGCGCTTCGTGCAGTCTGTTGTGAGTGTGAAGTTGATGCAGCACCAATTCTACCACCATACGAATAGAGAATATCAGACTTGAAGTTCGTTATCATTCGATCCGTTATACGCATATCCTTACAACAGATTGAATTCTCGAAGAGATGCGCTCGGATTCTAATAATTGCATCTAGAAGATTGATTTGCATTCTGTTTCTTGGTTTTGTTTTGATTGCAGTTACCAGAGAAAATATTCGTTCAACAATAGCATTGCTTGCTGGTGTGACTAGGCAATTAAGTGCATAAGCTGCCAATTCCTTGAAGTTTTCATGATGATAGACACCAAGCCAAACTTTGGTTGTGTCATCTGGAATTTCATTGTTTTCAAACACATTTTCAAGTCTCCAATCTGTTACAGAAATTTTCCGATATTGTTGTTCTATTTCATCTGAATTATTTTTAGCTAAATGCAACATAGGTAAATCTGAAAAATCACCTTTAGCTGTTTGGTTTAATACCTTCGAAGGATTAAGTAATGAAAGATTTTTGAATGCTTCAGCTGCATTGCACAATCTGGAACGCACTTGATCGATGGCCTCAACAATAAATATACGGCATCTTCTTTTAACATCAAGGACTTTGCTTTCTTCTTCTTTAACTTGTTGTCTCTCCTTGAACTCCTTTAGATGACTATTAACTTCTTGCTGAAATTTGGCTCCAAAATCAATTTTTTCAATGCCTTTGTGTGTACCATCATTATTGTAAATTCTATTGCAAAGAGTTTTTCTGAGTGCCCGCCGGGCACCGGCTGCCCGGCGGGCCGGCACTCCGTTCAGTCTACGTGTTGTAAACGCGTTCAATACGCGTTTAGTAGGCCCTACGTACTTAAAAAAATGGCCAAATTTTGAATATGGCCAAATCGAAATTTGGGTGGCCAAATACCTTCCAAAAAGGCCAAATATCTCATATTTGGCCATAAAAAGGCCAACCTGGCAACCCTGTGACAAGACACCATGTACAGGTAGACTACACACCTAATAGCACTAATATAAAACAACTCCTACATTAAGCTGCAAAAATAATTAAACATACAAACCTACATTTTAGGAAAAAAATCAGGTATCAAGTACCACTTTTCCTCACAAATAATTATACAAAATATTTTACATACATACATCCCGACACCAACGCCAACACCACACAGAAAGGGAGGGTAACGAGCATCAAAATATTTCGGTATGCATAACGCAATGCATTACTGTGCATTGCGCTATGCATAACAGCACCTTTGTCTTCCAAAAGCCAGCTGATATACACGCGATATCTGGTTGCAAGTACCCGATAATGAGAAGCAAAGATGGCCGCCCTGCATAGTCAGTGAAATTTAAGAAAAATGTTACTTTGGATCCAGTTGGCCTACAGACATATTTAAGGGATCAATTTCCACTAATTTGGGACGATAAAAACTCACTGGTGACATTAATTTTGCAATTTGATGCCATCATCGTGTCCAAACACCCAAATTAGTAATAGAGAAGGCTAAAAATGAAACATTTGTAAAACTCGAACATCCATATTGTTTCACCCTTCCGTCACAGTCATTTCACCTTGTAGGAACTAAAAACGCAATTAGACATTATTTTTTTTAGAATTAATGCTTTGCTTGCTAAATTAATCATGTTTCATTGCAAATACCTGAGAACTGAAATGATTGATAGCCACTTTGCACCTAAAAGGCTAACTTAAGACTCACTAAGGGTTAATTAAACGCTAGAAGTCCTACTATTGTTGCTAAAATGTCCATAAATGGCCAACATTGGCCAAGGAGGACAGCTGTGCAGCGGGAGCAGTGCCTCATAGGTCTTGACCCTCCGGTGTGTGTGTGTGTTCAAGTATAGGGATGGGGGGAGGGATCCATAGCACGCTGTCCTCACACTAGAACTGTACTCTGTGTTGCTAATCATCCAGAGGCTAGACGCACTTAACTTTTACACCAATACCGCTTTGTTAACTTGATCTGTAATTTATCTCCACGGATATCTGGTGTACCTGCATGTGGTTGAATACGTGACTGTACAGGTAGTATAGATGGTCGTGTGTGTGAAGTGTCTGTGTGTGTGTGTGTGTGCAGGAGGGAGGTAGTGGCGTGTCCTCGTGGCGAGTCGCCACTCAGTAAACCAGCGACCGTGGCAGAGCGAGGGTGCGCACCACAAGTCTCCTGACCAACCCTCGCGCGCTCCCACCACAGAACACATCACACCAACGAAGTTGTTAAAAGGATGATATTGTTAATCATCGAATGACGCTGTACAGTACATACTCATAATCGAGATTATTAGCGGATGTTTTTTGGTAACAAGAGATTTATAAAAGTTCGTGAACAAAGGCAGGCCTAGTTAATTACGGTGTGGTCACACCGCACGCCACACAATACCTTGGCTTGATCAGGGACGAACACAATGCAACATGTTAATGGAAGCGCATTTTCACACCTAACATGACTATAATAACAGGATCAGCTCGAAAAATTCTGAACGTAAAGGTAAGTCATATATTAAAGAATTTGTCCATTATAGCTGAGATATCTTCGTATTCAGTATAAAATTTAATTTCCCTTATTAAAGTAATTTTATTTCAGTTTATGATAAATACGTTGAGGGAAACAGTGATTTCAGGACTCGACTTTTTAAATGTTTCAATGTCAGTTTCTTCGCAATGTAATGTTTCCAGCAACTGTTTCATGTTCACAAATAACTAATTAAAATATCCTGGTGATCCTGGTGAGTAACCATCCAGTGTTTAACACTACAGTTTAACACTACAGAAAGCCATCGGTGTCCGCTTCCCCTCCCATTCTCACTAGAACACTCAAAGGAACTTATAATTCATGCATGATGGTGCCTCTTTCACCGCTCTGACCTTGACCTTTTGCTTTTTGTCTCTCAGACCACAGCAGCTCTAGGAGTTGTGAAGGTCAACAAGCACAGTATACAGTATATATACCAGGTATGAACATTGTAGTTCTTCCCCTGCTGGAGTTATGCTATAACAAGTCGGGTAGTACTGTCGTGTGTATTCTCAGCTAGGGTATCAATTAACCTTTGATTATAAGGGCCTCAAAACATAGCAACTCAGTGGTTGTAGTGATGTATTTATGTCTCGGGCAAGATCACTGTAACTTTGTTTCCGGGTTATGATGCCAATGCATTTACACACCGCATGGTAATATTGACACTTGACCTTCACTCGAAAACATGCTCAACTATAGGGGCTGCCTTGACTAATGTTTCTGCCACATATGACGTTGTTTCCGCTCAAACGTAGTCTTTGGTGGAAATTTGTCAAAGCTGCAACTCTAACTCTTGAAATCTCGACATTAAAAACATAATTAAAGCAACAATAGAGCAGATGCAAACCCTACCCGCGAACCGTTACCGTGGCAGGGTGAACACCGAGTTAGTGACACTGTTACTGTAAACTAATGTAGTTATTGCATCATATCATCGTTTTCTTTAACAAGCGAAAACCCAATGTTTCGATGTTACCATGGCAAAATTTGGTCACTTTTGCCAGGATTTACACTAAAGCTTTATCTTATAGACCTTGTCACATGTTCATCACAACTTCCCACATTTATTGCAAGTTCTCAAATTCGTTCTTGTTTTATTTTATTGAGACACATCAACAGACAGACATTTGGATAAAAAATAAATATCTACTCGTAACTAACTGCCAAGGTTGAACGCCACCTTTGTAATGTAACCTCGTCGACGGGGGTAATAACTTAAGCAAGATAGCAAGGAGAGTAGAAAGTGGTCAGAAACCTTCGAAAAACTAATTCATATTCACACTTATAAATTCTTCTCTGTTAGTGTGTCCAGGTAGATGTAACACAGAGCGCCACGTCAAGCTGTTCCATGACTTCAAACTATTCATCAAAACACGGAAAGATGTATGGAAGACATGACCAGCATAAGAGATTGGTTAAAACTCAGCATGTAGTAAGATAGAGTATTATTACAACGGTTAGGGAATGATAAAGGCCATGGCGGGTTATGGTACAAGACGAACAGATCAATAGACCAACTGTGTGAAGGTAGTCATTAAGCGGCGTTTAAAGACACACGGTATGCAGATGTGGAGAGAGATTGAGATTTAGAGAGAGATGGATAGAAAGGGAGAGAGTTCAAATGCTATATATTTCTAACTCTTTGAACATGTTGAATGCTACGACGTACAGTACATGATTGTTTTTATTCAGATAAAAAACAAATTACTATATGTTTTAGGTAGGGTAGACAGTCATACTGTACAAATACCTACCCAATTGGGTTTGAGTTTGTGTCGGTATTTTAATGATATTTAAAAAATAACTGCAGACACAAAGCATTTTGTATATTTTAATTTAATGTTTCATATTTGTTTTCCAATAATGTCTTTTCCGGCAATTTCTACAGTGTTTTCCATTACTTGAATCTGGATTTTGTATATGTTTTTTAGTTTTGTTTACAGTGTGTAAACCGCGGGATATATATTCCTCTTATCAATACAATTAAATTTGCTTTGTGTTTTGTTTTTGTTTTTACAGTTATCACTGATGAGTTTTGAGGTTTTTATAAGAATTAAATTTTCACACACACACACACACACACACACACACACACATATATATATATATATATATATATATATATATATATATATATATATATATATATATATATATATATATATATATATATACTCACCCCTGAAGATGTGAATTACAAAGCTCTTGGGAACTTCGTGTTTTTCTTTCCTTGTATATATATATATATATATATATATATATATATATTTGTGTGAGTGTGTGTGTGTGTGTGTGGTTTGCCACCGTAATAACACCTTCCTCAAAACTTCTTAGAAGCTATTCTATATGTGCGTGAAGGACAAGGGTAATGTTACTTTAAGACAAAAACAAAAACATACAATTTGTCAACATATTTCATTGCTGTTGTTGGAAATGTCTCATATCTGTCTAACTTACTTTATATACTTTTTGTTATTATTTTTATGTATAATTTTTTACCTTTTTACTGAAATCAAAGGAAAACTTATACCCCTGCCGTCATTTATATGAGGTATATATTAAGAGTTTATCGTATGTCCTATATATGTGGGTCTGTCTTTGTAAGTTATCTCGTCGGTCCGTCCGGTTAAAGTTGTCTACCTGAGGGAAGGGAGGGCATGTATTTTATGAATATGTTTTAGTCATTTAAACTTATAATAATAATAATAATAATAATAATTAACGGTTTATTGAAAGAGCTTGGCAGCCAGAAGGCTGAAAATATACAGTTACATATTTGGGGAATGGGTCTCGAATTATAAATAATATACAAGTAACATAAGTGATACAAATAAGATATATAATAACTAGATGGGGAAAAGCTCAAACTACAGTGCATTTCAACATAGTGACAGTGCAAGAAGTAGTGTTTACTGGGAGTGAATACACTGGTCTATTACAAGTTATTGATAATTTTTACAATGGTTGGGACTGGGCTGTTCTTATAGCGATCAGTTCGTGCACGTATGGGCTGGATGCGGTTGTGGTGTCGAACAGCAATTCTCGGACTAGGGATCTCAGGTGGTAGTAGGAGCCGGTGTCGAGGATGGTGTAGAAGCTTCTTACCAAATTTGCAGATGAGGTCGTGGTGATGGTCAGTGAGAGTCGAAAGGGTCAGTGTGTTGAGCGCTTCTTGATATGTGGAGTAGGAAGGGGAGAGAATAATCTTGCATGCCCTCTTTTGCACTTTTTCTAGGTGTTTACGTTGTGTGGCATTTAGGGAGGAAGACCAGGTGGGGGAGGCATAGGTGAGCTTGGGAAGTATGAATGTTGTGTAAACACTGAGGAGCTCGTGTGCAGTGTGTGTGCTTGGCCGTGTGTTTATATATGCAGTTCAGATCTTGAAATTTAAAACAATCCACATGTACTTCTATCATCCGGCGAACACTAACATTTCAAGCGTAACTCCATCCTTTATCTCTGAAACAGTTTTCTCCAACTCTGAAGCTGAACTAATGGTGAGATAAGCTGGACACTTCCAACATAAGCGCTCTGCCAACACAAGTTTCATAACACAATAATTCTCTTTTTTTTTTTTTAATTTGCCAAAGTGAGAAATAAACCATTGTGCATGTATTGATTCTATTAGATTTGATAAAAGTCTTTGGGAAAATGAATGAATTGGTACATTGCCAAAATTTTAGCAACCCAGTTTGACGGAGAGATAGATAGAAAGATCCTATACATTATTCGTTATCACAAAATTCAAGGAGTGATAGTTACTTAGGTGTTTCTTGTGTGTTAAAATGTGATCTCGTAAAATCACCAGTTTATGAGTAACAACTGTCTATCGTTTCATTGGAATTCCAGAAAAATAACAGGAGTTCATGACGGACTATAGAGTCGAGTGTGTACAATCCCGCAATAAAAGGCTTAATTTACAATACACAATATAAAACATCACATTCTCAGTCACACAAATTTAAAGAGACATTCTCAAAAAAGTTGTTGTTTACATTGGTTTGTACATCCTAATGTGGGGTGGACGGAGG